>NW_028125255.1:2500-167941 GCF_965194825.1 Balaenoptera physalus
TGTGTTCCTTATCTTATCCTAGTGTCTAAACTCTTCTCCATGGCTGGACCACCAAATAATATTCCTTTACGTGCTAAGGGGTAACTAGAGAGTGGGATAGGTTTAATAACTACCCTAACCCTAACGCGTACCCTAACGCTAACCCCTACCCTAACCCTAACACGTACCCTAATCCTAACCCGTAACCTAAACCGAGCCCTAACCCTAACACTAACCCTAACCCTAACCCTAAACCATACCCTACGCCGTACCCGAAGCCCTCCCCGAACCCGTACCCTAAGCCGTACCCTAAGCCTAACCCTAAGCCTAACCCTAACCCTAGGCTACCCTTGACTGCTTCTGCCTCCAATAGATTTCCTAAGCACTAGAGTTTTAAGGAACAGCTTAAAAAGAGAATCCTAATGTGATTTCTTTATAATGGGTGTCTTCCTTATCTGATCCTAGTGTCTAAACTCTTCTCCATGGCTGGACCCCCAAATAATATTCCTTTACGTGCTAAGGGGTATCAAGAGAGTGGGATATGTTTAATAACTACCCTAACCCTAACGCGTACACTAACCATAACCCCTACCCTAACCTTAACACGTACCCTAATCCTAACCCGTACCCTAAACCGAGCCCTAACCCTAACACTAACCCTAACCCTAACCCTAACCCATACCCTACGCCGTACCCGAAGCCCTCCCCGAACCCGTACCCTAAGCCGTACCTTAAGCCTAACCCTAATCCTAACCCTAACCCTAGGCTACCCTTGACTGCTTCTGCCTCCAACAGATTTCCTAAGCACTAGTGTTTTAAGGAACAGCTTAAAAAGAGAATCCTAATGTGATTTCTTTATAATGGGTGTGTTCCTTATCTTATCCTAGTGTCTAAACTCTTCTCCATGGCTGGACCACCAAATAATATTCCTTTACGTGCTGAGGGGTAACTAGAGAGTGGGATAGGTTTAATATCTACCCTAACCCTAACGCGTACCCTAACGCTAACCGCTACCCTAAACCTAACACGTACACTAATCCTAACCCGTACCCTAAACCGAGCCCTAACCCTAACACTAACCCTAACCCTAACCCTAACCCATACCCTACGCCGTACCCGAAGCCCTCCCCGAACCCGTACCCTAAGCCGTACCCTAAGCCTAACCCTAAGCCTAACCCTAACCCTAGGCTACCCTTGACTGCTTCTGCCTCCAATAGATTTCCTAAGCACTAGTGTTTTAAGGAACAGCTTAAAAAGAGAATCCTAATGTGATTTCTTTATAATGGGTGTGTTCCTTATCTTATCCTAGTGTCTAAACTCTTCTCCATGGCTGGACCCCCAAATAATATTCCTTTACGTGCTAATGTTTATGTAGAGAGTATGATAGGTTTAGTAACTACCCTAACCCTAACACGTACCCTAACCCTAACCCCTACCCTAACACTAACGCGTACCCTAACCCTAACCCCTACCCTAACCCTAACACGTACCCTAATCCTAACCCGTACCCTAAACCGAGTCCTAACCCTAACACTAACCCAAACCCTAACCCTAACCCATACCTTACGCCGTACCCGAACCCCTCCCCGAACCCGTACCCTAAGCCGTACCCTAAGCCTAACCCTATGCCTAACACTAACCCTAGGCTACCCTTGACTGCTTCTGCCTCCAGTAGATTTCCTAAGCACTGGTGTTTTAAGGAACAGCTTAAAAAGAGAATCCTAATGTGATTTCTTTATAATGGGTGTGTTCCTTACCTAATCGTAGTGTCTAAACTCTTCTCCATGGCTGGACCCCAAATAATATTCCTTTATGTGCTAAGGGGTATCTAGAGAGTGGGATAGGTTTAATCACTACCCTAACCCTAACGCGTACCCTAACCCTAACCCCTACCCTAACCCTAACACGTACCCTAATCCTAACCCGTACCCTAAACCGAGCCCTAACCCTAACACTAACCCTAACCCTAACCCTAACCCATACCCTACGCCGTACCCGAAGCCCTCCCCGAACCCGTACCCTAAGCCGTACCCTAAGCCTAACCCTAAGCCTAACCCTAACCCTAGGGTACTCTTCACTGCTTCTGCCTCCAATAGATTTCCTAAGCACTAGTGTTTTAAGGAACAGCTTAAAAAGAGAATCCTAATGTGATTTCTTTATAATGTGTGTGTTCCTTATATTATCTTAGTGTCTAAACTCTTCTCCATGGCTGGACCCCCAAATAATATTCCTCTATGTGCTAAGGGGTATCTAGAGAGTGGGATAGGTTTAATCACTACCCTAACTCTAACGCGTACCCTAACCCTAACCCCTACCCTAACCCTAACACGTACCCTAATCCTAACCCGTACCCTAAACCGAGCCCTAACCCTAACACTAACCCTAACCCTAACCCTAACCCATAGCCTATGCCGTACCCGAAGCCCTCCCCGAACCCGTACCCTAAGCCGTACCCTAAGCCTAACCCTAAGCCTAACCCTAACCCTAGGCTACCCTTGACTGCTTCTGCCTCCAATAGATTTCCTAAGCACTAGTGTTTTAAGGAACAGATTAAAAAGAGAATCCTAATGTGATTTCTTTATAATGGGTGTTTTCCTTATCTTATCCTAGTGTCTAAACTCTTCTCCATGGCTGGACCCCCAAATAATATTCCTTTACGTGCTAAGGGGTAACTAGAGAGTGGGATAGGTTTAATAACTACCCTAACCCTAACGCGTACCCTAACGCTAACCGCTACCCTAACCCTAACAGGTACCCTAATCCTAACCCGTACCCTAAACCGAGCCCTAACCCTAACACTAACCCTAACACTAACCCTAACCCATACCCTACGCCGTACCCGAAGCCCTCCCCGAAACCGTACCCTAAGCCGTACCCTAAGCCTAAACCTAAGCCTAACCCTAACCCTAGGCTACCCTTGACTGCTTCTGCCTCCAATAGATTTCCCAAGCACTAGTGTTTTAAGGAACAGCTTAAAAAGAGAATCCTAATGTGATTTCTTTATAATGGGTGTGTTCCTTATCTAATCCTAGTGTCTAAACTCTTCTCCATGGCTGGACCCCCAAATAATATTCCTTTATGTGCTAAGGGGTATCTAGAGAGTGGGATAGGTTTAATCACTACCCTAACCCTAACGCGTACCATAACCCTAACCCCTACCCTAACCCTAACACGTACCCTAATCCTAACCCGTACCCTAAACCGAGTCCTAACCCTAACACTAACCCTAACCCTAACCCTAACCCATACCCTACGCCGTACCCGAAGCCCTCCCCGAACCCGTACCCTAAGCCGTACCCTAAGCGTAACCCTAACCCTAGGCTACCCTTGACTGCTTCTGCCTCCAATAGATTTCCTAAGCACTAGTGTTTTAAGGAACAGCTTAAAAAGAGAATCCTAATGTGATTTCTTTATAATGTGTGTGTTCCTTATATTATCTTAGTGTCTAAACTCTTCTCCATGGCTGGACCCCCAAATAATATTCCTTTACGTGCTAAGGGGTATCTAGAGAGAGGGATAGGTTTAATAACTACCCTAACCCTAACGCGTACCCTAACCCTAACCCCTAACCTAACCCTAACACGTACCCTAATCCTAACCCGTACCCTAACCCGAGCCCTAACCCTAACACTAACCCTAACCCTAACCCTAACCCATACCCTACGCCGTACCCGAAGCCCTCCCCGAAAACGTACCCTAAGCCGTACCCTAAGCCTAACCCTAAGCCTAACCGTAAACCTAGGCTACCCTTGACTGCTTCTGCCTCCAATAGATTTCCTAAGCACTAGTGTTTTAAGGAACAGCTTAAAAAGAGAATCCTAATGTGATTTCTTTATAATGGGTGTGTTCCTTATCTTATCCTAGTGTCTAAACTCTTCTCCATGGCTGGACCCCCAAATAATATTCCTTTACGTGCTAATGTTTATCTAGAGAGTATGATAGGTTTAGTAACTACCCTAACCCTAACACGTACCCTAACCCTAACCCCTACCCTAACACTAACGCGTACCCTAACCCTAACCCCTACCCTAACCCTAACACGTACCCTAATCCTAACCCGTACCCTAAACCGAGCCCTAACCCTAACACTAACCCAAACCCTAACCCTAACCCATACCTTACGCCGTACCCGAACCCCTCCCCGAAACCGTACCCTAAGCCGTACCCTAAGCCTAACCCTATGCCTAACACTAACCCTAGGCTACCCTTGACTGCTTCTGCCTCCAATAGATTTCCTAAGCACTGGTGTTTTAAGGAACAGCTTAAAAAGAGAATCCTAATGTGATTTGTTTATAATGGGTGTGTTCCTTACCTAATCGTAGTGTCTAAACTCTTCTCCATGGCTGGACCCCAAATAATATTCCTTTATGTGCTAAGGGGTATCTAGAGAGTGGGATAGGTTTAATCACTACCCTAACCCTAACGCGTACCCTAACCCTAACCCCTACCCTAACCCTAACACGTACCCTAATCCTAACCCGTACCCTAAACCGAGCCCTAACCCTAACACTAACCCTAACCCTAACCCTAACCCATACCCTACGCCGTACCCGAAGCCCTCCCCGAACCCGTACCCTAAGCCGTACCCTAAGCCTAACCCTAAGCCTAACCCTAACCCTAGGGTACTCTTCACTGCTTCTGCCTCCAATAGATTTCCTAAGCACTAGTGTTTTAAGGAACAGCTTAAAAAGAGAATCCTAATGTGATTTCTTTATAATGTGTGTGTTCCTTATATTATCTTAGTGTCTAAACTCTTCTCCATGGCTGGACCCCCAAATAATATTCCTCTATGTGCTAAGGGGTATCTAGAGAGTGTGATAGGTTTAATCACTACCCTAACCCTAACGCGTACCCTAACCCTAACCCCTACCCTAACCCTAACACGTACCCTAATCCTAACCCGTACCCTAAACCGAGCCCTAACCCTAACACTAACCCTAACCCTAACCCTAACCCATAGCCTATGCCGTACCCGAAGCCCTCCCCGAACCCGTACCCTAAGCCGTACCCTAAGCCTAACCCTAAGCCTAACCCTAACCCTAGGCTACCCTTGACTGCTTCTGCCTCCAATAGATTTCCTAAGCACTAGTGTTTTAAGGAACAGATTAAAAAGAGAATCCTAATGTGATTTCTTTATAATGGGTGTTTTCCTTATCTTATCCTAGTGTCTAAACTCTTCTCCATGGCTGGACCCCCAAATAATATTCCTTTACGTGCTAAGGGGTAACTAGAGAGTGGGATAGGTTTAATAACTACCCTAACCCTAACGCGTACCCTAACGCTAACCGCTACCCTAACCCTAACAGGTACCCTAATCCTAACCCGTACCCTAAACCGAGCCCTAACCCTAACACTAACCCTAACACTAACCCTAACCCATACCCTACGCCGTACCCGAAGCCCTCCCCGAAACCGTACCCTAAGCCGTACCCTAAGCCTAAACCTAAGCCTAACCCTAACCCTAGGCTACCCTTGACTGCTTCTGCCTCCAATAGATTTCCTAAGCACTAGTGTTTTAAGGAACAGCTTAAAAAGAGAATCCTAATGTGATTTCTTTATAATGGGTGTGTTCCTTATCTAATCCTAGTGTCTAAACTCTTCTCCATGGCTGGACCCCCAAATAATATTCCTTTATGTGCTAAGGGGTATCTAGAGAGTGGGATAGGTTTAATCACTACCCTAACCCTAACGCGTACCATAACCCTAACCCCTACCCTAACCCTAACACGTACCCTAATCCTAACCCGTACCCTAAACCGAGTCCTAACCCTAACACTAACCCTAACCCTAACCCTAACCCATACCCTACGCCGTACCCGAAGCCCTCCCCGAACCCGTACCCTAAGCCGTACCCTAAGCCTAACCCTAACCCTAGGCTACCCTTGACTGCTTCTGCCTCCAATAGATTTCCTAAGCACTAGTGTTTTAAGGAACAGCTTAAAAAGAGAATCCTAATGTGATTTCTTTATAATGTGTGTGTTCCTTATATTATCTTAGTGTCTAAACTCTTCTCCATGGCTGGACCCCAAATAATATTCCTTTACGTGCTAAGGGGTATCTAGAGAGAGGGATAGGTTTAATAACTACCCTAACCCTAACGCGTACCCTAACCCTAACCCCTAACCTAACCCTAACACGTACCCTAATCCTAACCCGTACCCTAACCCGAGCCCTAACCCTAACACTAACCCTAACCCTAACCCTAACCCATACCCTACGCCGTACCCGAAGCCCTCCCCGAAAACGTACCCTAAGCCGTACCCTAAGCCTAACCCTAAGCCTAACCGTAACCCTAGGCTACCCTTGACTGCTTCTGCCTCCAATACATTTCCTAAGCACTAGTGTTTTAAGGAACAGCTTAAAAAGAGAATCCTAATGTGATTTCTTTATAATGGGTGTGTTCCTTATCTTATCCTAGTGTCTAAACACTTCTCCATGGCTGGACCCCCACATAATATTCCTTTACGTGCTAAGGGGTAACTAGAGAGTGGGATAGGTTTAATAACTACCCTAACCCTAATGCGTACCCTAACGCTAACCCCTACCCTAACCCTAACACGTACCCTAATCCTAACCCGTAACCTAAATCGAGCCCTAACCCTAACACTAACCCTAACCCTAACCCTAACCCATACCCTACGCCGTACCCGAAGCCCTCCCCGAACCCGTACCCTAAGCCGTACCCTTAACCTAACCCTAAGCCTAACCCTAACCCTAGGCTACCCTTGACTGCTTCTGCCTCCAATAGATTTCCTAAGCACTAGTGTTTTAAGGAACAGCTTAAAAAGAGAATCCTAATGTGATTTCTTTATAATGTGTGTGTTCCTTATATTATCTTAGTGTCTAAATTCTTCTCCATGGTTGGACCCCCAAATAATATTCCTTTACGTGCTAAGGGGTATCTAGAGAGAGGGATAGGTTTAATAACTACCCTAACCCTAACGCGTACCCTAACCCTAACCCCTAACCTAACCCTAACACGTACCCTAATCCTAACCCGTACCCTAAACCGAGCCCTAACCCTAACACTAACCCTAACCCTAACCCATACCCTACGCCGTACCCGAAGCCCTCCCCGAACCCGTACCCTAAGCCGTACCCTAAGCCTACCCCTAAGTCTAACCCTAACCCTAGGCTACCCTTGACTGCTTCTGCCTCCAATAGATTTCCTAAGCACTAGTGTTTTAAGGAACAGCTTAAAAAGAGAATCCTAATGTGATTTCTTTATAATGTGTGTGTTCCTTATATTATCTTAGTGTCTAAACTCTTCTCCATGGCTGGACCCCCAAATAATATTCCTTTACGTGCTAAGGGGTATCTAGAGAGTGGGATAGGTTTAATAACTACCCTAACCCTAACGCGTACCCTAACCCTAACCCCTAACCTAACCCTAACACGTACCCTAATCCTAACCCGTACCCTAAACCGAGCCCTAACCCTAACACTAACCCTAACCCTAACCCTAACACATACCCTACGCCGTACAAGAAGCCCTCCCCGAAAACGTACACTAAGCCGTACCCTAAGCCTAACCCTAAGCCTAACCCTAACCCTAGGCTACCCTTGACTGCTTCTGCCTCCAATAGATTTCCTAAGCACTAGTGTTTTAAGGAACAGCTTAAAAAGAGAATCCTAATGTGATTTCTTTATAATGGGTGTGTTCCTTATCTTATCCTAGTGTCTAAACACTTCTCCATGGCTGGACCCCCACATAATATTCCTTTACGTGCTAAGGGGTAACTAGAGAGTGGGATAGGTTTAATCACTACCCTAACCCTAATGCGTACCCTAACGCTAACCCCTACCCTAACCCTAACACGTACCCTAATCCTAACCCGTAACCTAAACCAAGCCCTAACCCTAACACTAACCCTAACCCTAACCCTAACCCATACCCTACGCCGTACCCGAAGCCCTCCCCGAACCCGTACCCTAAGCCGTACCCTTAACCTAACCCTAAGCCTAACCCTAACCCTAGGCTACCCTTGACTGCTTCTGCCTCCAATAGATTTCCTAAGCACTAGTGTTTTAAGGAACAGCTTAAAAAGAGAATCCTAATGTGATTTCTTTATAATGTGTGTGTTCCTTATATTATCTTAGTGTCTAAACTCTTCTCCATGGCTGGACCCCCAAATAATATTCCTTTACGTGCTAAGGGGTATCTAGAGAGTGGGATAGGTTTAATCACTACCCTAACCCTAACGCGTATCATAACCCTAACCCCTACCCTAACCCTAACACGTACCCTAATCCTAACCCGTACCCTAAACCGAGCCCTAACCCTAACACTAACCCTAACCCTAACCCTAACCCATACCCTACGCCGCACCCGAAGCCCTCCCCGAACCCGTACCCTAAGCCGTACCCTAAGCCTACCCCTAAGCCTAACCCTAATCCTAGGCTACCCTTCACTGCTTCTGCCTCCAATAGATTTCCTAAGCACTAGTGTTTTAAGGAACAGCTTAAAAAGAGAATCCTAATGTGATTTCTTTATAATGTGTGTGTTCCTTATATTATCTTAGTGTCTAAACTCTTCTCCATGGCTGGACCCCCAAATAATATTCCTTTACGTGCTAAGGGGTATCTAGAGAGTGGGATAGGTTTAATAACTACCCTAACCCTAACGCGTACCCTAACCCTAACCCCTAACCTAAACCTAACACGTACCCTAATCCTAACCCGTACCCTAAACCGAGCCCTAACCCTAACACTAACCCTAACCCTAACCCTAACACATACCCTACGCCGTACAAGAAGCCCTCCCCGAAAACGTACACTAAGCCGTACCCTAAGCCTAACCCTAAGCCTAACCCTAACCCTAGGCTACCCTTGACTGCTTCTGCCTCCAATAGATTTCCTAAGCACTAGTGTTTTAAGGAACAGCTTAAAAAGAGAATCCTAATGTGATTTCTTTATAATGGGTGTGTTCCTTATCTTATCCTAGTGTCTAAACACTTCTCCATGGCTGGACCCCCACATAATATTCCTTTACGTGCTAAGGGGTAACTAGAGAGTGGGATAGGTTTAATCACTACCCTAACCCTAATGCGTACCCTAACGCTAACCCCTACCCTAACCCTAACACGTACCCTAATCCTAACCCGTAACCTAAACCAAGCCCTAACCCTAACACTAACCCTAACCCTAACCCTAACCCATACCCTACGCCGTACCCGAAGCCCTCCCCGAACCCGTACCCTAAGCCGTACCCTTAACCTAACCCTAAGCCTAACCCTAACCCTAGGCTACCCTTGACTGCTTCTGCCTCCAATAGATTTCCTAAGCACTAGTGTTTTAAGGAACAGCTTAAAAAGAGAATCCTAATGTGATTTCTTTATAATGTGTGTGTTCCTTATATTATCTTAGTGTCTAAACTCTTCTCCATGGCTGGACCCCCAAATAATATTCCTTTACGTGCTAAGGGGTATCTAGAGAGTGGGATAGGTTTAATCACTACCCTAACCCTAACGCGTATCATAACCCTAACCCCTACCCTAACCCTAACACGTACCCTAATCCTAACCCGTACCCTAAACCGAGCCCTAACCCTAACACTAACCCTAACCCTAACCCTAACCCATACCCTACGCCGCACCCGAAGCCCTCCCCGAACCCGTACCCTAAGCCGTACCCTAAGCCTACCCCTAAGCCTAACCCTAATCCTAGGCTACCCTTCACTGCTTCTGCCTCCAATAGATTTCCTAAGCACTAGTGTTTTAAGGAACAGCTTAAAAAGAGAATCCTAATGTGATTTCTTTATAATGTGTGTGTTCCTTATATTATCTTAGTGTCTAAACTCTTCTCCATGGCTGGACCCCCAAATAATATTCCTTTACGTGCTAAGGGGTATCTAGAAAGTGGGATAGGTTTAATAACTACCCTAACCCTAACGCGTACCCTAACCCTAACCCCTACCATAACCCTCACACGTACCCTAAACCTAACCCGTACCCTAAACCGAGCCCTAACCCTAACACTAACCCTAACCCTAACCCTAACCCATACCCTACGCCGTACCCGAACCCCTCCCCGAACCCGTACCCTAAGCCGTACCCTAAGCCTAACCCTAAGCCTAACCCTAACCCTAGGCTACCCTTGACTGCTTCTGCCTCCAATATATTTCCTAAGCACTAGAGTTTTAAGGAACAGCTTAAAAAGAGAATCCTAATGTGATTTCTTTATAATGGGTGTGTTCCTTATCTGATCCTAGTGTCTAAACTCTTCTCCATGGCTGGACCCCCAAATAATATTCCTTTACGTGCTAAGGGGTATCTAGAGAGTGGGATATGTTTAATAACTACCCTAACCCTAACGCGTACCCTAACCCTAACCCCTACCCTAACCCTAACACGTACCCTAATCCTAACCCGTACCCTAAACCGAGCCCTAACCCTAACACTAACCCTAACCCTAACCCTAACCCATACCCTACGCCGTACCCGAAGCCCTCCCCGAACCCGTACCCTAAGCCGTACCCTAAGCCTAACCCTAAGCCTAACCCTAACCGTAGGCTACCCTTGACTGCTTTTGCCTCCAATAGATTTCCTAAGCACTAGTGTTTTAAGGAACAGCTTAAAAAGAGAATCCTAATGTGATTTCTTTATAATGGGTGTGTTCCTTATCTTATCCTAGTGTCTAACCTCTTCTCCATGGCTGGACCCCCAAATAATATTCCTTTACGTGCTAAGGGGTAACTAGAGAGTGGGATAGGTTTAATAACTACCCTAACCCTAACGCGTACCCTAACGCTAACCGCTACCCTAACCCTAACATGTACCCTAATCCTAACCCGTACCCTAAACCGAGCCCTAACCCTAACACTAACCCTAACACTAACCCTAACCCATACCCTACGCCGTACCCGAAGCCCTCCCCGAAACCGTACCCTAAGCCGTACCCTAAGCCTAAACCTAAGCCTAACCCTAACCCTAGGCTACCCTTGACTGCTTCTGCCTCCAATAGATTTCCTAAGCACTAGTGTTTTAAGGAACAGCTTAAAAAGAGAATCCTAATGTGATTTCTTTATAATGGGTGTGTTCCTTATCTAATCCTAGTGTCTAAACTCTTCTCCATGGCTGGACCCCCAAATAATATTCCTTTATGTGCTAAGGGGTATCTAGAGAGTGGGATAGGTTTAATCACTACCCTAACCCTAACGCGTACCATAACCCTAACCCCTACCCTAACCCTAAGACGTACCCTAATCCTAACCCGTACCCTAAACCGAGTCCTAACCCTAACACTAACCCTAACCCTAACCCTAACCCATACCCTACGCCGTACCCGAAGCCCTCCCCGAACCCGTACCCTAAGCCGTACCCTAAGCCTAACCCTAAGCCTAACCCTAACCCTAGGCTACCCTTGAATGCTTCTGCCTCCAATAGATTTCCTAAGCACTAGTGTTTTAAGGAACAGCTTAAAAAGAGAATCCTAATGTGATTTCTTTATAATGTGTGTGTTCCTTATATTATCTTAGTGTCTAAACTCTTCTCCATGGCTGGACCCCCAAATAATATTCCTGTACGTGCTAAGGGGTATCTAGAGAGAGGGATAGGTTTAATAACTACCCTAACCCTAACGCGTACCCTAACCCTAACCCCTAACCTAACCCTAACACGTACCCTAATCCTAACCCGTACCCTAAACCGGGCCCTAACCCTAACACTAACCCTAACCCTAACCCTAACCCATACCCTACGCCGTACCCGAAGCCCTCCCCGAACCCGTACCCTAAGCCGTACCCTAAGCCTACCCCTAAGCCTAACCCTAACCCTAGGCTACCCTTGACTGCTTCTGCCTCCAACAGATTTCCTAAGCACTAGTGTTTTAAGGAACAGCTTAAAAAGAGAATCCTAATGTGATTTCTTTATAATGGGTGTGTTCCTTATCTTATCCTAGTGTCTAAACTCTTCTCCATGGCTGGACCACCAAATAATATTCCTTTACGTGCTAAGTGGTAACTAGAGAGTGGGATAGGTTTAATATCTACCCTAACCCTAACGCGTACCCTAACGCTAACCGCTACCCTAAACCTAACACGTACACTAATCCTAACCCGTAAACTAAACCGAGCCCTAACCCTAACACTAACCCTAACCCTAACACTAACCCGTACCCTACGCCGTACCCGAAGCCCTACCCGAACCCGTACCCTAAGCCGTACCCTAAGCCTAACCCTAAGCCTAACCCTAACCCTAGGCTACCCTTGACTGCTTCTGCCTCCAATAGATTTCCTAAGCACTAGTGTTTTAAGGAACAGCTTAAAAAGAGAATCCTAATGTGATTTCTTTATAATGGGTGTGTTCCTTACCTAATCCTAGTGTCTAAACTCTTCTCCATGGCTGGACCCCCAAATAATATTCCTTTACGTGTTAATGTTTACCTAGAGAGTATGATAGGTTTAGTAACTACCCTAACCCTAACACGTACCCTAACCCTAACCCCTACCCTAACACTAACGCGTACCCTAACCCTAACCCCTACCCTAACCCTAGCACGTACCCTAATCCTAACCCGTACCCTAAACCGAGCCCTAACCCTAACAATAACCCAAACCCTAACCCTAACCCATACCTTACGCCGTACCCGAAGCCCTCCCCGAACCCGTACCCTAAGCCGTACCCTAAGCCTAACCCTAAGCCTAACCCTAACCCTAGGCTACCCTTCACTGCTTCTGCCTCCAATAGATTTCCTAAGCACTAGTGTTTTAAGGAACAACTTAAAAAGAGAATCCTAATGTGATTTCTTTATAATGTGTGTGTTCCTTATCTGATCCTAGTGTCTAAACTCTTCTCCATGGCTGGACCCCCAAATAATATTCCTTTACGTGCTAAGGGGTATCTAGAGAGTGGGATATGTTTAATAACTACCCTAACCCTAACGAGTACCCTAACCCTAACCCCTACCCTAACCCTAACACGTACCCTAATCCTAACCCGTACCCCAAACCGAGCAGTAACCCTAACACTAACCCTAACCCTAACCCTAACCCATACCCTACGCCGTACCCGAAGCCCTCCCCGAACCCGTACCCTAAGACTAACCCTAAGCCTAACCCTAAACCTAGGCTACCCTTGAATGCTTCTGCCTCCAATAGATTTCCTAAGCACTAGTGTTTTAAGGAACAGCTTAAAAAGAGAATCCTAATGTGATTTTTTATAATGGGTGTGTTCCTTATCTTATCCTAGTGTCTAAACTCTTCTCCATGGCTGGACCCCCAAATAATATTCCTTTACGGGCTAAGGGGTAACTAGAGAGTGGGATAGGTTTAATATCTACCCTAACCCTAACGCGTACCCTAACGCTAACCGCTACCCTAAACCTAACACGTACACTAATCCTAACCCGTACCCTAAACCGAGCCCTAACCCTAACACTAACCCTAACCCTAACCCTAACCCGTACCCTACGCCGTACCCGAAGCCCTCCCCGAACCCGTACCCTAAGCCGTACCCTAAGCCTAACCCTAAGCCTAACCCTAACCCTAGGCTACCCTTGACTGCTTCTGCCTCCAATAGATTTCCTAAGCACTAGTGTTTTAAGGAACAGCTTAAAAAGAGAATCCTAATGTGATTTCTTTATAATGGGTGTGTTCCTTATCTTATCCTAGTGTCTAAACTCTTCTCCATGGCTGGACCCCCAAATAATATTCCTTTACGTGCTAATGTTTATGTAGAGAGTATGATAGGTTTAGTAACTACCCTAACCCTAACACGTACCCTAACCCTAACCCCTACCCTAACACTAACGCGTACCCTAACCCTAACCCCTACCCTAACCCTAACACGTACCCTAATCCTAACCCGTACCCTAAACCGAGCCCTAACCCTAACACTAACCCAAACCCTAACCCTAACCCATACCTTACGCCGTACCCGAACCCCTCCCCGAACCCGTACCCTAAGCCGTACCCTAAGCCTAACCCTATGCCTAACACTAACCCTAGGCTACCCTTGACTGCTTCTGCCTCCAATAGATTTCCTAAGCACTGGTGTTTTAAGGAACAGCTTAAAAAGAGAATCCTAATGTGATTTGTTTATAATGGGTGTGTTCCTTACCTAATCGTAGTGTCTAAACTCTTCTCCATGGCTGGACCCCAAATAATATTCCTTTATGTGCTAAGGGGTATCTAGAGAGTGGGATAGGTTTAATCACTACCCTAACCCTAACGCGTACCCTAACCCTAACCCCTACCCTAACCCTAACACGTACCCTAATCCTAACCCGTACCCTAAACCGAGCCCTAACCCTAACACTAACCCTAACCCTAACCCTAACCCATACCCTACGCCGTACCCGAAGCCCTCCCCGAACCCGTACCCTAAGCCGTACCCTAAGCCTAACCCTAAGCCTAACCCTAACCCTAGGGTACTCTTCACTGCTTCTGCCTCCAATAGATTTCCTAAGCACTAGTGTTTTAAGGAACAGCTTAAAAAGAGAATCCTAATGTGATTTCTTTATAATGTGTTTGTTCCTTATATTATCTTAGTGTCTAAACTCTTCTCCATGGCTGGACCCCCAAATAATATTCCTCTATGTGCTAAGGGGTATCTAGAGAGTGGGATAGGTTTAATCACTACCCTAACCCTAACGCGTACCCTAACCCTAACCCCTACCCTAACCCTAACACGTACCCTAATCCTAACCCGTACCCTAAACCGAGCCCTAACCCTAACACTAACCCTAACCCTAACCCTAACCCATAGCCTATGCCTTACCCGAAGCCCTCCCCGAACCCGTACCCTAAGCCGTACCCTAAGCCTAACCCTAAGCCTAACCCTAACCCTAGGCTACCCTTGACTGCTTCTGCCTCCAATAGATTTCCTAAGCACTAGTGTTTTAAGGAACAGATTAAAAAGAGAATCCTAATGTGATTTCTTTATAATGGGTGTTTTCCTTATCTTATCCTAGTGTCTAAACTCTTCTCCATGGCTGGACCCCCAAATAATATTCCTTTACGTGCTAAGGGGTAACTAGAGAGTGGGATAGGTTTAATAACTACCCTAACCCTAACGCGTACCCTAACGCTAACCGCTACCCTAACCCTAACAGGTACCCTAATCCTAACCCGTACCCTAAACCGAGCCCTAACCCTAACACTAACCCTAACACTAACCCTAACCCATACCCTACGCCGTACCCGAAGCCCTCCCCGAAACCGTACCCTAAGCCGTACCCTAAGCCTAAACCTAAGCCTAACCCTAACCCTAGGCTACCCTTGACTGCTTCTGCCTCCAATAGATTTCCTAAGCACTAGTGTTTTAAGGAACAGCTTAAAAAGAGAATCCTAATGTGATTTCTTTATAATGGGTGTGTTCCTTATCTAATCCTAGTGTCTAAACTCTTCTCCATGGCTGGACCCCCAAATAATATTCCTTTATGTGCTAAGGGGTATCTAGAGAGTGGGATAGGTTTAATCACTACCCTAACCCTAACGCGTACCATAACCCTAACCCCTACCCTAACCCTAACACGTACCCTAATCCTAACCCGTACCCTAAACCGAGTCCTAACCCTAACACTAACCCTAACCCTAACCCTAACCCATACCCTACGCCGTACCCGAAGCCCTCCCCGAACCCGTACCCTAAGCCGTACCCTAAGCCTAACCCTAACCCTAGGCTACCCTTGACTGCTTCTGCCTCCAATAGATTTCCTAAGCACTAGTGTTTTAAGGAACAGCTTAAAAAGAGAATCCTAATGTGATTTCTTTATAATGTGTGTGTTCCTTATATTATCTTAGTGTCTAAACTCTTCTCCATGGCTGGACCCCCAAATAATATTCCTTTACGTGCTAAGGGGTATCTAGAGAGAGGGATAGGTTTAATAACTACCCTAACCCTAACGCGTACCCTAACCCTAACCCCTAACCTAACCCTAACACGTACCCTAATCCTAACCCGTACCCTAACCCGAGCCCTAACCCTAACACTAACCCTAACCCTAACCCTAACCCATACCCTACGCCGTACCCGAAGCCCTCCCCGAAAACGTACCCTAAGCCGTACCCTAAGCCTAACCCTAAGCCTAACCGTAACCCTAGGCTACCCTTGACTGCTTCTGCCTCCAATAGATTTCCTAAGCACTAGTGTTTTAAGGAACAGCTTAAAAAGAGAATCCTAATGTGATTTCTTTATAATGGGTGTGTTCCTTATCTTATCCTAGTGTCTAAACACTTCTCCATGGCTGGACCCCCACATAATATTCCTTTACGTGCTAAGGGGTAACTAGAGAGTGGGATAGGTTTAATAACTACCCTAACCCTAATGCGTACCCTAACGCTAACCCCTACCCTAACCCTAACACGTACCCTAATCCTAACCCGTAACCTAAATCGAGCCCTAACCCTAACACTAACCCTAACCCTAACCCTAACCCATACCCTACGCCGTACCCGAAGCCCTCACCGAACCCGTACCCTAAGCCGTACCCTTAACCTAACCCTAAGCCTATCCCTAACCCTAGGCTACCCTTGACTGCTTCTGCCTCCAATAGATTTCCTAAGCACTAGTGTTTTAAGGAACAGCTTAAAAAGAGAATCCTAATGTGATTTCTTTATAATGTGTGTGTTCCTTATATTATCTTAGTGTCTAAATTCTTCTCCATGGCTGGACCCCCAAATAATATTCCTTTACGTGCTAAGGGGTATCTAGAGAGAGGGATAGGTTTAATAACTACCCTAACCCTAACGCGTACCCTAACCCTAACCCCTAACCTAACCCTAACACGTACCCTAATCCTAACCCGTACCCTAAACCGAGCCCTAACCCTAACACTAACCCTAACCCTAACCCATACCCTACGCCGTACCCGAAGCCCTCCCCGAACCCGTACCCTAAGCCGTACGCTAAGCCTACCCCTAAGTCTAACCCTAACCCTAGGCTACCCTTGACTGCTTCTGCCTCCAATAGATTTCCTAAGCACTAGTGTTTTAAGGAACAGCTTAAAAAGAGAATCCTAATGTGATTTCTTTATAATGGGTGTGTTCCTTATCTAATCCTAGTGTCTAAACTCTTCTCCATGGCTGGACCCCCAAATAATATTCCTTTATGTGCTAAGGGGTATCTAGAGAGTGGGATAGGTTTAATCACTAACCTAACGCTAACGCGTAACATAACCCTAACCCCTACCCTAACCCTAACACGTACCCTAATCCTAACCCGTACCCTAAACCGAGTCCTAACCCTAACACTAACCCTAACCCTAACCCTAACCCATACCCTACGCCGTACCCGAAGCCCTCCCCGAACCCGTACCCTAAGCCGTACCCTAAGCCTAACCCTAACCCTAGGCTACCCTTGACTGCTTCTGCCTCCAATAGATTTCCTAAGCACTAGTGTTTTAAGGAACAGCTTAAAAAGAGAATCCTAATGTGATTTCTTTATAATGTGTGTGTTCCTTATATTATCTTAGTGTTTAAACTCTTCTCCATGGCTGGACCCACAAATAATATTCCTTTACGTGCTAAGGGGTATCTAGAGAGTGGGATAGGTTTAATAACTACCCTAACCCTAACGCGTACCCTAACCCTAACCCCTAACCTAACCCTAACACGTACCCTAATACTAACCCGTACCCTAAACCGAGCCCTAACCCTAAGACTAACCCTAACCCTAACCCTAACCCATACCCTACGCCGTACCCGAAGCCCTCCCCGAAAACGTACCCTAAGCCGTACCCTAAGCCTAACCCTAAGCCTAACCCTAACCCTAGGCTACCCTTGACTGCTTCTGCCTCCAATAGATTTCCTAAGCACTAGTGTTTTAAGGAACAGCTTAAAAAGAGAATCCTAATGAGATTTCTTTATAATGGGTGTGTTCCTTATCTTATCCTAGTGTCTAAACACTTCTCCATGGCTGGACCCCCACATAATATTCCTTTACGTGCTAAGGGGTAACTAGAGAGTGGGATAGGTTTAATAACTACCCTAACCCTAACGCGTACCCTAACGCTAACCCCTACCCTAACCCTAACACGTACCCTAATCCTAACCCGTAACCTAAACCGAGCCCTAACCCTAACACTAACCCTAACCCTAACCCTAACCCATACCCTACGCCGTACCCGAAGCCCTCCCCGAACCCGTACCCTAAGCCGTACCCTAAGCCTAACCCTAAGCCTAACCCTAACCCTAGGCTACCCTTGACTGCTTCTGCCTCCAACAGATTTCCTAAGCACTAGTGTTTTAAGGAACAGCTTAAAAAGAGAATCCTAATGTGATTTCTTTATAATGGGTGTGTTCCTTATCTTATCCTAGTGTCTAAACTCTTCTCCACGGCTGGACCACCAAATAATATTCCTTTACGTGCTAAGGGGTAACTAGAGAGTGGGATAGGTTTAATAACTACCCTAACCCTAACGCGTACCCTAACGCTAACCGCTACCCTATACCTAACACGTACACTAATCCTAACCCGTACCCTAAACCGAGCCCTAACCCTAACACTAACCCTAACCCTAACCCTAACCCGTAACCTACGCCGTACCCGAAGCCCTCCCCGAACCCGTACCCTAAGCCGTACCCTAAGCCTAACCCTAAGCCTAACCCTAACCCTAGGCTACCCTTGACTGCTTCTGCCTCCAATATATTTCCTAAGCACTAGTGTTTTAAGGAAAAGCTTAAAAAGAGAATCCTAATGTGATTTCTTTATAATGGGTGTGTTCCCTATCTAATCCTAGTGTCTAAACTCTTCTCCATGGCTGGACCCCCAAATAATATTCCTTTATGTGCTAAGGGTTATCTAGAGAATGGGATAGGTTTAATCACTACCCTAACCCTAACGCGTACCCAAACGCTAACCCCTACCCTAACCCTAACACGTACCCTTATCCTAACCCGTACCCTAAACCGAGCCCTAAACCTAACACTAACCCTAACCCTAACCCTAACCCATACCCTATGCCGTACCCGAAGCCCTCCCCGAACCCGTACCCTAAGCCGTACGTTAAGCCTAACCCTAAGCCTAACCCTAACCCTAGGCTACCCTTGACTGCTTCTGCCTCCAATAGATTTCCTAAGCACTAGTGTTTTAAGGAACAGCTTAAAAAGAGAATCCTAATGTGATTTCTTTATAATGTGTGTGTTCCTTATATTATCTTAGTGTCTAAACTCTTCTCCATGGCTGGACCCCCAAATAATATTCCTTTACGTGCTAAGGGGTATCTAGAGAGTGGGATAGGTTTAATAACTACCCTAACCGTAACGTGTACCCTAACCCTAACCCTTACCCTAAACCGAGCCCTAAACCTAACACTAACCCTAACCCTAACCCTAAGCCATACCCTACGCCGTACCCGAAGCCCTCCCCGAACCCGTACCCTAAGCCGTACCCTAAGCCTAACCCTAAGCCTAACCCTAACCCTAGGCTACCCTTGACTGCTTCTGCCTCCAATAGATTTCCTAAGCACTAGTGTTTTAAGGAACAGCTTAAAAAGAGAATCCTAATGTGATTTCTTTATAATGGGTGTGTTCCTTATCTTATCCTAGTGTCTAAACTCTTCTCCATGGCTGGACCCCCAAATAATATTCCTTTACGTGCTAATGTTTATCTAGAGAGTATGATAGGTTTAGTAACTACACTAACCCTAACACGTACCCTAACCCTAACCCCTACCCTAACACTAACGCGTACCCTAACCCTAACCCCTACCCTAACCCTAACACGTACCCTAATCCTAACCCGTACCCTAAACCGAGCCCTAACCCTAACACTAACCCAAACCCTAACCCTAACCCATACCTTACGCCGTACCCGAACCCCTCCCCGAACCCGTACCCTAAGCCGTACCCTAAGCCTAACCCTATGCCTAACACTAACCCTAGGCTACCCTTGACTGCTTCTGCCTCCAATAGATTTCCTAAGCACTGGTGTTTTAAGGAACAGCTTAAAAAGAGAATCCTAATGTGATTTCTTTATAATGGGTGTGTTCCTTACCTAATCCTAGTGTCTAAACTCTTCTCCATGGCTGGACCCCCAAATAATATTCCTCTATGTGCTAAGGGGTATCTAGAGAGTGGGATAGGTTTAATCACTACCCTAACCCTAACGCGTACCCTAACCCTAACCCCTACCCTAACCGTAACACGTACCCTAATCCTAACCCGTACCCTAAACCGAGCCCTAACCCTAACACTAACCCTAACCCTAACCCTAACCCATAGCCTACTCCGTACCCGAAGCCCTCCCCGAACCCGTACCCTAAGCCGTACTCTAAGCCTAACCCTAAGCCTAACCCTAACCCTAGGCTACCCTTGACTGCTTCTGCCTCCAATAGATTTCCTAAGCACTAGTGTTTTAAGGAACAGATTAAAAAGAGAATCCTAATGTGATTTCTTTATAATGGGTGTTTTCCTTATCTTATCCTAGTGTCTAAACTCTTCTCCATGGCTGGACCCCCAAATAATATTCCTTTACGTGCTAAGGGGTAACTAGAGAGTGGGATAGGTTTAATAACTACCCTAACCCTAACGCGTACCCTAACGCTAACCGCTACCCTAACCCTAACAGGTACCCTAATCCTAACCCGTACCCTAAACCGAGCCCTAACCCTAACACTAACCCTAACACTAACCCTAACCCATACCCTACGCCGTACCCGAAGCCCTCCCCGAAACCGTACCCTAAGCCGTACCCTAAGCCTAAACCTAAGCCTAACCCTAACCCTAGGCTACCCTTGACTGCTTCTGCCTCCAATAGATTTCCTAAGCACTAGTGTTTTAAGGAACAGCTTAAAAAGAGAATCCTAATGTGATTTCTTTATAATGGGTGTGTTCCTTATCTAATCCTAGTGTCTAAACTCTTCTCCATGGCTGGACCCCCAAATAATATTCCTTTATGTGTAAGGGGTATCTAGAGAGTGGGATAGGTTTAATCACTACCCTAACCCTAACGCGTACCATAACCCTAACCCCTACCCTAACCCTAACACGTACCCTAATCCTAACCCGTACCCTAAACCGAGTCCTAACCCTAACACTAACCCTAACCCTAACCCTAAGCCATACCCTACGCCGTACCCGAAGCCCTCCCCGAACCCGTACCCTAAGCCGTACCCTAAGCCTAACCCTAACCCTAGGCTACCCTTGACTGCTTCTGCCTCCAATAGATTTCCTAAGCACTAGTGTTTTAAGGAACAGCTTAAAAAGAGAATCCTAATGTGATTTCTTTATAATGTGTGTGTTCCTTATATTATCTTAGTGTCTAAACTCTTCTCCATGGCTGGACCCCCAAATAATATTCCTTTACGTGCTAAGGGGTATCTAGAGAGAGGGATAGGTTTAATAACTACCCTAACCCTAACGCGTACCCTAACCCTAACCCCTAACCTAACCCTAACACGTACCCTAATCCTAACCCGTACCCTAACCCGAGCCCTAACCCTAACACTAACCCTAACCCTAACCCATACCCTACGCCGTACCCGAAGCCCTCCCCGAACCCGTACCCTAAGCCGTACCCTAAGCCTACCCCTAAGCCTAACCCTAACCCTAGGTTACCCTTGACTGCTTCTGCCTCCAATAGATTTCCTAAGCACTAGTGTTTTAAGGAACAGCTTAAAAAGAGAATCCTAATGTGATTTCTTTATAATGTGTGTGTTCCTTATATTATCTTAGTGTCTAAACTCTTCTCCATGGCTGGACCCCCAAATAATATTCCTTTACGTGCTAAGGGGTATCTAGAGAGTGGGATAGGTTTAATAACTACCCTAACCCTAACGCGTACCCTAACCCTAACCCCTAACCTAACCCTAACACGTACCCTAATCCTAACCCGTACCCTAAACCGAGCCCTAACCCTAACACTAACCCTAACCCTAACCCTAACCCATACCCTACGCCATACCCGAAGCCCTCCCCGAAAACGTACCCTAAGCCGTACCCTAAGCCTAACCCTAAGCCTAACCCTAACCCTAGGCTACCCTTGACTGCTTCTGCCTCCAATAGATTTCCTAAGCACTAGTGTTTTAAGGAACAGCTTAAAAAGAGAATCCTAATGTGATTTCTTTATAATGGGTGTGTTCCTTATCTTATCCTAGTGTCTAAACACTTCTCCATGGCTGGACCCCCACATAATATTCCTTTACGTGCTAAGGGGTAACTAGAGAGTGGGATAGGTTTAATAACTACCCTAACCCTAACGCGTACCCTAACGCTAACCCCTACCCTAACCCTAACACGTACCCTAATCCTAACCCGTAACCTAAACCGAGCCCTAACCCTAACACTAACCCTAACCCTAACCCTAACCCATACCCTACGCCGTACCCGAAGCCCTCCCCGAACCCGTACCCTAAGCCGTACCCTAAGCCTAACCCTAATCCTAACCCTAACCCTAGGCTACCCTTGACTGCTTCTGCCTCCAACAGATTTCCTAAGCACTAGTGTTTTAAGGAACAGCTTAAAAAGAGAATCCTAATGTGATTTCTTTATAATGGGTGTGTTCCTTATCTTATCCTAGTGTCTAAACTCTTCTCCATGGCTGGACCACCAAATAATATTCCTTTACGTGCTAAGGGGTAACTAGAGAGTGGGATAGGTTTAATATCTACCCTAACCCTAACGCGTACCCTAACGCTAACCGCTACCCTAAACCTAACACGTACACTAATCCTAACCCGTACCCTAAACCGAGCCCTAACCCTAACACTAACCCTAACCCTAACCCTAACCCGTACCCTACGCCGTACCCGAAGCCCTCCCCGAACCCGTACCCTAAGCCGTACCCTAAGCCTAACCCTAAGCCTAACCCTAACCCTAGGCTACCCTTGACTGCTTCTGCCTCCAATAGATTTCCTAAGCACTAGTGTTTTAAGGAACAGCTTAAAAAGAGAATCCTAATGTGATTTCTTTATAATGGGTGTGTTCCTTATCTTATCCTAGTGTCTAAACTCTTCTCCATGGCTGGACCCCCAAATAATATTCCTTTACGTGCTAATGTTTATGTAGAGAGTATGATAGGTTTAGTAACTACCCTAACCCTAACACGTACCCTAACCCTAACCCCTACCCTAACACTAACGCGTACCCTAACCCTAACCCCTACCCTAACCCTAACACGTACCCTAATCCTAACCCGTACCCTAAACCGAGCCCTAACCCTAACACTAACCCAAACCCTAACCCTAACCCATACCTTACGCCGTACCCGAACCCCTCCCCGAACCCGTACCCTAAGCCGTACCCTAAGCCTAACCCTATGCCTAACACTAACCCTAGGCTACCCTTGACTGCTTCTGCCTCCAATAGATTTCCTAAGCACTGGTGTTTTAAGGAACAGCTTAAAAAGAGAATCCTAATGTGATTTGTTTATAATGGGTGTGTTCCTTACCTAATCGTAGTGTCTAAACTCTTCTCCATGGCTGGACCCCCAAATAATATTCCTTTATGTGCTAAGGGGTATCTAGAGAGTGGGATAGGTTTAATCACTACCCTAACCCTAACGCGTACCCTAACCCTAACCCCTACCCTAACCCTAACACGTACCCTAATCCTAACCCGTACCCTAAACCGAGCCCTAACCCTAACACTAACCCTAACCCTAACCCTAACCCATACCCTACGCCGTACCCGAAGCCCTCCCCGAACCCGTACCCTAAGCCGTACCCTAAGCCTAACCCTAAGCCTAACCCTAACCCTAGGGTACCCTTCACTGCTTCTGCCTCCAATAGATTTCCTAAGCACTAGTGTTTTAAGGAACAGCTTAAAAAGAGAATCCTAATGTGATTTCTTTATAATGTGTGTGTTCCTTATATTATCTTAGTGTCTAAACTCTTCTCCATGGCTGGACCCCCAAATAATATTCCTCTATGTGCTAAGGGGTATCTAGAGAGTGGGATAGGTTTAATCACTACCCTAACCCTAACGCGTACCCTAACCCTAACCCCTACCCTAACCCTAACACGTACCCTAATCCTAACCCGTACCCTAAACCGAGCCCTAACCCTAACACTAACCCTAACCCTAACCCTAACCCATGGCCTACGCCGTACCCGAAGCCCTCCCCGAACCCGTACCCTAAGCCGTACCCTAAGCCTAACCCTAAGCCTAACCCTAACCCTAGGCTACCCTTGACTGCTTCTGCCTCCAATAGATTTCCTAAGCACTAGTGTTTTAAGGAACAGATTAAAAAGAGAATCCTAATGTGATTTCTTTATAATGGGTGTGTTCCTTATCTTATCCTAGTGTCTAAACACTTCTCCATGGCTGGACCCCCACATAATATTCCTTTACGTGCTAAGGGGTAACTAGAGAGTGGGATAGGTTTAATAACTACCCTAACCCTAACGCGTACCCTAACGCTAACCCCTACCCTAACCCTAACACGTACCCTAATCCTAACCCGTAACCTAAACCGAGCCCTAACCCTAACACTAACCCTAACCCTAACCCTAACCCATACCCTACGCCGTACCCGAAGCCCTCCCCGAACCCGTACCCTAAGCCGTACCCTAAGCCTAACCCTAATCCTAACCCTAACCCTAGGCTACCCTTGACTGCTTCTGCCTCCAACAGATTTCCTAAGCACTAGTGTTTTAAGGAACAGCTTAAAAAGAGAATCCTAATGTGATTTCTTTATAATGGGTGTGTTCCTTATCTTATCCTAGTGTCTAAACTCTTCTCCATGGCTGGACCACCAAATAATATTCCTTTACGTGCTAAGGGGTAACTAGAGAGTGGGATAGGTTTAATATCTACCCTAACCCTAACGCGTACCCTAACGCTAACCGCTACCCTAAACCTAACACGTACACTAATCCTAACCCGTACCCTAAACCGAGCCCTAACCCTAACACTAACCCTAACCCTAACCCTAACCCGTACCCTACGCCGTACCCGAAGCCCTCCCCGAACCCGTACCCTAAGCCGTACCCTAAGCCTAACCCTAAGCCTAACCCTAACCCTAGGCTACCCTTGACTGCTTCTGCCTCCAATAGATTTCCTAAGCACTAGTGTTTTAAGGAACAGCTTAAAAAGAGAATCCTAATGTGATTTCTTTATAATGGGTGTGTTCCTTATCTTATCCTAGTGTCTAAACTCTTCTCCATGGCTGGACCCCCAAATAATATTCCTTTACGTGCTAATGTTTATCTAGAGAGTATGATAGGTTTAGTAACTACCCTAACCCTAACACGTACCCTAACCCTAACCCCTACCCTAACACTAACGCGTACCCTAACCCTAACCCCTACCCTAACCCTAACACGTACCCTAATCCTAACCCGTACCCTAAACCGAGCCCTAACCCTAACACTAACCCAAACCCTAACCCTAACCCATACCTTACGCCGTACCCGAACCCCTCCCCGAACCCGTACCCTAAGCCGTACCCTAAGCCTAACCCTATGCCTAACACTAACCCTAGGCTACCCTTGACTGCTTCTGCCTCCAATAGATTTCCTAAGCACTGGTGTTTTAAGGAACAGCTTAAAAAGAGAATCCTAATGTGATTTGTTTATAATGGGTGTGTTCCTTACCTAATCGTAGTGTCTAAACTCTTCTCCATGGCTGGACCCCCAAATAATATTCCTTTATGTGCTAAGGGGTATCTAGAGAGTGGGATAGGTTTAATCACTACCCTAACCCTAACGCGTACCCTAACCCTAACCCCTACCCTAACCCTAACACGTACCCTAATCCTAACCCGTACCCTAAACCGAGCCCTAACCCTAACACTAACCCTAACCCTAACCCTAACCCATACCCTACGCCGTACCCGAAGCCCTCCCCGAACCCGTACCCTAAGCCGTACCCTAAGCCTAACCCTAAGCCTAACCCTAACCCTAGGGTACCCTTCACTGCTTCTGCCTCCAATAGATTTCCTAAGCACTAGTGTTTTAAGGAACAGCTTAAAAAGAGAATCCTAATGTGATTTCTTTATAATGTGTGTGTTCCTTATATTATCTTAGTGTCTAAACTCTTCTCCATGGCTGGACCCCCAAATAATATTCCTCTATGTGCTAAGGGGTATCTAGAGAGTGGGATAGGTTTAATCACTACCCTAACCCTAACGCGTACCCTAACCCTAACCCCTACCCTAACCCTAACACGTACCCTAATCCTAACCCGTACCCTAAACCGAGCCCTAACCCTAACACTAACCCTAACCCTAACCCTAACCCATGGCCTACGCCGTACCCGAAGACCTCCCCGAACCCGTACCCTAAGCCGTACCCTAAGCCTAACCCTAAGCCTAACCCTAACCCTAGGCTACCCTTGACTGCTTCTGCCTCCAATAGATTTCCTAAGCACTAGTGTTTTAAGGAACAGATTAAAAAGAGAATCCTAATGTGATTTCTTTATAATGGGTGTTTTCCTTATCTTATCCTAGTGTCTAAACTCTTCTCCATGGCTGGACCCCCAAATAATATTCCTTTACGTGCTAAGGGGTAACTAGAGAGTGGGATAGGTTTAATAACTACCCTAACCCTAACGCGTACCCTAACGCTAACCGCTACCCTAACCCTAACAGGTACCCTAATCCTAACCCGTACCCTAAACCGAGCCCTAACCCTAACACTAACCCTAACACTAACCCTAACCCATACCCTACGCCGTACCCGAAGCCCTCCCCGAAACCGTACCCTAAGCCGTACCCTAAGCCTAAACCTAAGCCTAACCCTAACCCTAGGCTACCCTTGACTGCTTCTGCCTCCAATAGATTTCCTAAGCACTAGTGTTTTAAGGAACAGCTTAAAAAGAGAATCCTAATGTGATTTCTTTATAATGGGTGTGTTCCTTATCTAATCCTAGTGTCTAAACTCTTCTCCATGGCTGGACCCCCAAATAATATTCCTTTATGTGCTAAGGGGTATCTAGAGAGTGGGATAGGTTTAATCACTACCCTAACCCTAACGCGTACCATAACCCTAACCCCTACCCTAACCCTAACACGTACCCTAATCCTAACCCGTACCCTAAACCGAGTCCTAACCCTAACACTAACCCTAACCCTAACCCTAACCCACACCCTACGCCGTACCCGAAGCCCTCCCCGAACCCGTACCCTAAGCCGTACCCTAAGCCTAACCCTAACCCTAGGCTACCCTTGACTGCTTCTGCCTCCAATAGATTTCCTAAGCACTAGTGTTTTAAGGAACAGCTTAAAAAGAGAATCCTAATGTGATTTCTTTATAATGTGTGTGTTCCTTATATTATCTTAGTGTCTAAACTCTTCTCCATGGCTGGACCCCCAAATAATATTCCTTTACGTGCTAAGGGGTATCTAGAGAGAGGGATAGGTTTAATAACTACCCTAACCCTAACGCGTACCCTAACCCTAACCCCTAACCTAACCCTAACACGTACCCTAATCCTAACCCGTACCCTAACCCGAGCCCTAACCCTAACACTAACCCTAACCCTAACCCTAACCCATACCCTACGCCGTACCCGAAGCCCTCCCCGAACCCGTACCCTAAGCCGTACCCTAAGCCTACCCCTAAGCCTAACCCTAACCCTAGGCTACCCTTGACTGCTTCTGCCTCCAATAGATTTCCTAAGCACTAGTGTTTTAAGGAACAGCTTAAAAAGAGAATCCTAATGTGATTTCTTTATAATGTGTGTGTTCCTTATATTATCTTAGTGTCTAAATTCTTCTCCATGGCTGGACCCCCAAATAATATTCCTTTACGTGCTAAGGGGTATCTAGAGAGAGGGATAGGTTTAATAACTACCCTAACCCTAACGCGTACCCTAACCCTAACCCCTAACCTAACCCTAACACGTACCCTAATCCTAACCCGTACCCTAAACCGAGCCCTAACCCTAACACTAACCCTAACCCTAACCCATACCCTACGCCGTACCCGAAGCCCTCCCCGAACCCGTACCCTAAGCCGTACCCTAAGCCTACCCCTAAGTCTAACCCTAACCCTAGGCTACCCTTGACTGCTTCTGCCTCCAATAGATTTCCTAAGCACTAGTGTTTTAAGGAACAGCTTAAAAAGAGAATCCTAATGTGATTTCTTTATAATGGGTGTGTTCCTTATCTAATCCTAGTGTCTAAACTCTTCTCCATGGCTGGACCCCCAAATAATATTCCTTTATGTGCTAAGGGGTATCTAGAGAGTGGGATAGGTTTAATCACTAACCTAACGCTAACGCGTAACATAACCCTAACCCCTACCCTAACCCTAACACGTACCCTAATCCTAACCCGTACCCTAAACCGAGTCCTAACCCTAACACTAACCCTAACCCTAACCCTAACCCATACCCTACGCCGTACCCGAAGCCCTCCCCGAACCCGTACCCTAAGCCGTACCCTAAGCCTAACCCTAACCCTAGGCTACCCTTGACTGCTTCTGCCTCCAATAGATTTCCTAAGCACTAGTGTTTTAAGGAACAGCTTAAAAAGAGAATCCTAATGTGATTTCTTTATAATGTGTGTGTTCCTTATATTATCTTAGTGTTTAAACTCTTCTCCATGGCTGGACCCACAAATAATATTCCTTTACGTGCTAAGGGGTATCTAGAGAGTGGGATAGGTTTAATAACTACCCTAACCCTAACGCGTACCCTAACCCTAACCCCTAACCTAACCCTAACACGTACCCTAATCCTAACCCGTACCCTAAACCGAGCCCTAACCCTAAGACTAACCCTAACCCTAACCCTAACCCATACCCTACGCCGTACCCGAAGCCCTCCCCGAAAACGTACCCTAAGCCGTACCCTAAGCCTAACCCTAAGCCTAACCCTAACCCTAGGCTACCCTTGACTGCTTCTGCCTCCAATAGATTTCCTAAGCACTAGTGTTTTAAGGAACAGCTTAAAAAGAGAATCCTAATGAGATTTCTTTATAATGGGTGTGTTCCTTATCTTATCCTAGTGTCTAAACACTTCTCCATGGCTGGACCCCCACATAATATTCCTTTACGTGCTAAGGGGTAACTAGAGAGTGGGATAGGTTTAATAACTACCCTAACCCTAACGCGTACCCTAACGCTAACCCCTACCCTAACCCTAACACGTACCCTAATCCTAACCCGTAACCTAAACCGAGCCTTAACCCTAACACTAACCCTAACCCTAACCCTAACCCATACCCTACGCCGTACCCGAAGCCCTCCCCGAACCCGTACCCTAAGCCGTACCCTAAGCCTAACCCTAAGCCTAACCCTAACCCTAGGCTACCCTTGACTGCTTCTGCCTCCAACAGATTTCCTAAGCACTAGTGTTTTAAGGAACAGCTTAAAAAGAGAATCCTAATGTGATTTCTTTATAATGGGTGTGTTCCTTATCTTATCCTAGTGTCTAAACTCTTCTCCACGGCTGGACCACCAAATAATATTCCTTTACGTGCTAAGGGGTAACTAGAGAGTGGGATAGGTTTAATAACTACCCTAACCCTAACGCGTACCCTAACGCTAACCGCTACCCTATACCTAACACGTACACTAATCCTAACCCGTACCCTAAACCGAGCCCTAACCCTAACACTAACCCTAACCCTAACCCTAACCCGTAACCTACGCCGTACCCGAAGCCCTCCCCGAACCCGTACCCTAAGCCGTACCCTAAGCCTAACCCTAAGCCTAACCCTAACCCTAGGCTACCCTTGACTGCTTCTGCCTCCAATATATTTCCTAAGCACTAGTGTTTTAAGGAAAAGCTTAAAAAGAGAATCCTAATGTGATTTCTTTATAATGGGTGTGTTCCCTATCTAATCCTAGTGTCTAAACTCTTCTCCATGGCTGGACCCCCAAATAATATTCCTTTATGTGCTAAGGGTTATCTAGAGAGTGGGATAGGTTTAATCACTACCCTAACCCTAACGCGTACCCAAACGCTAACCCCTACCCTAACCCTAACACGTACCCTTATCCTAACCCGTACCCTAAACCGAGCCCTAACCCTAACACTAACCGTAACCCTAACCCTAACCCATACCCTATGCCGTACCCGAAGCCCTCCCCGAACCCGTACCCTAAGCCGTACGTTAAGCCTAACCCTAAGCCTAACCCTAACCCTAGGCTACCCTTGACTGCTTCTGCCTCCAATAGATTTCCTAAGCACTAGTGTTTTAAGGAACAGCTTAAAAAGAGAATCCTAATGTGATTTCTTTATAATGTGTGTGTTCCTTATATTATCTTAGTGTCTAAACTCTTCTCCATGGCTGGACCCCCAAATAATATTCCTTTACGTGCTAAGGGGTATCTAGAGAGTGGGATAGGTTTAATAACTACCCTAACCGTAACGTGTACCCTAACCCTAACCCTTACCCTAAACCGAGCCCTAAACCTAACACTAACCCTAACCCTAACCCTAAGCCATACCCTACGCCGTACCCGAAGCCCTCCCCGAACCCGTACCCTAAGCCGTACCCTAAGCCTAACCCTAAGCCTAACCCTAACCCTAGGCTACCCTTGACTGCTTCTGCCTCCAATAGATTTCCTAAGCACTAGTGTTTTAAGGAACAGCTTAAAAAGAGAATCCTAATGTGATTTCTTTATAATGGGTGTGTTCCTTATCTTATCCTAGTGTCTAAACTCTTCTCCATGGCTGGACCCCCAAATAATATTCCTTTACGTGCTAATGTTTATCTAGAGAGTATGATAGGTTTAGTAACTACACTAACCCTAACACGTACCCTAACCCTAACCCCTACCCTAACACTAACGCGTACCCTAACCCTAACCCCTACCCTAACCCTAACACGTACCCTAATCCTAACCCGTACCCTAAACCGAGCCCTAACCCTAACACTAACCCAAACCCTAACCCTAACCCATACCTTACGCCGTACCCGAACCCCTCCCCGAACCCGTACCCTAAGCCGTACCCTAAGCCTAACCCTATGCCTAACACTAACCCTAGGCTACCCTTGACTGCTTCTGCCTCCAATAGATTTCCTAAGCACTGGTGTTTTAAGGAACAGCTTAAAAAGAGAATCCTAATGTGATTTCTTTATAATGGGTGTGTTCCTTACCTAATCCTAGTGTCTAAACTCTTCTCCATGGCTGGACCCCCAAATAATATTCCTCTATGTGCTAAGGGGTATCTAGAGAGTGGGATAGGTTTAATCACTACCCTAACCCTAACGCGTACCCTAACCCTAACCCCTACCCTAACCGTAACACGTACCCTAATCCTAACCCGTACCCTAAACCGAGCCCTAACCCTAACACTAACCCTAACCCTAACCCTAACCCATAGCCTACGCCGTACCCGAAGCCCTCCCCGAACCCGTACCCTAAGCCGTACTCTAAGCCTAACCCTAAGCCTAACCCTAACCCTAGGCTACCCTTGACTGCTTCTGCCTCCAATAGATTTCCTAAGCACTAGTGTTTTAAGGAACAGATTAAAAAGAGAATCCTAATGTGATTTCTTTATAATGGGTGTTTTCCTTATCTTATCCTAGTGTCTAAACTCTTCTCCATGGCTGGACCCCCAAATAATATTCCTTTACGTGCTAAGGGGTAACTAGAGAGTGGGATAGGTTTAATAACTACCCTAACCCTAACGCGTACCCTAACGCTAACCGCTACCCTAACCCTAACAGGTACCCTAATCCTAACCCGTACCCTAAACCGAGCCCTAACCCTAACACTAACCCTAACACTAACCCTAACCCATACCCTACGCCGTACCCGAAGCCCTCCCCGAAACCGTACCCTAAGCCGTACCCTAAGCCTAAACCTAAGCCTAACCCTAACCCTAGGCTACCCTTGACTGCTTCTGCCTCCAATAGATTTCCTAAGCACTAGTGTTTTAAGGAACAGCTTAAAAAGAGAATCCTAATGTGATTTCTTTATAATGGGTGTGTTCCTTATCTAATCCTAGTGTCTAAACTCTTCTCCATGGCTGGACCCCCAAATAATATTCCTTTATGTGTAAGGGGTATCTAGAGAGTGGGATAGGTTTAATCACTACCCTAACCCTAACGCGTACCATAACCCTAACCCCTACCCTAACCCTAACACGTACCCTAATCCTAACCCGTACCCTAAACCGAGTCCTAACCCTAACACTAACCCTAACCCTAACCGTAAGCCATACCCTACGCCGTACCCGAAGCCCTCCCCGAACCCGTACCCTAAGCCGTACCCTAAGCCTAACCCTAACCCTAGGCTACCCTTGACTGCTTCTGCCTCCAATAGATTTCCTAAGCACTAGTGTTTTAAGGAACAGCTTAAAAAGAGAATCCTAATGTGATTTCTTTATAATGTGTGTGTTCCTTATATTATCTTAGTGTCTAAACTCTTCTCCATGGCTGGACTCCCAAATAATATTCCTTTACGTGCTAAGGGGTATCTAGAGAGAGGGATAGGTTTAATAACTACCCTAACCCTAACGCGTACCCTAACCCTAACCCCTAACCTAACCCTAACACGTACCCTAATCCTAACCCGTACCCTAACCCGAGCCCTAACCCTAACACTAACCCTAACCCTAACCCATACCCTACGCCGTACCCGAAGCCCTCCCCGAACCCGTACCCTAAGCCGTACCCTAAGCCTACGCCTAAGCCTAACCCTAACCCTAGGTTACCCTTGACTGCTTCTGCCTCCAATAGATTTCCTAAGCACTAGTGTTTTAAGGAACAGCTTAAAAAGAGAATCCTAATGTGATTTCTTTATAATGTGTGTGTTCCTTATATTATCTTAGTGTCTAAACTCTTCTCCATGGCTGGACCCCCAAATAATATTCCTTTACGTGCTAAGGGGTATCTAGAGAGTGGGATAGGTTTAATAACTACCCTAACCCTAACGCGTACCCTAACCCTAACCCCTAACCTAACCCTAACACGTACCCTAATCCTAACCCGTACCCTAAACCGAGCCCTAACCCTAACACTAACCCTAACCCTAACCCTAACCCATACCCTACGCCGTACCCGAAGCCCTCCCCGAAAACGTACCCTAAGCCGTACCCTAAGCCTAACCCTAAGCCTAACCCTAACCCTAGGCTACCCTTGACTGCTTCTGCCTCCAATAGATTTCCTAAGCACTAGTGTTTTAAGGAACAGCTTAAAAAGAGAATCCTAATGTGATTTCTTTATAATGGGTGTGTTCCTTATCTTATCCTAGTGTCTAAACACTTCTCCATGGCTGGACCCCCACATAATATTCCTTTACGTGCTAAGGGGTAACTAGAGAGTGGGATAGGTTTAATAACTACCCTAACCCTAACGCGTACCCTAACGCTAACCCCTACCCTAACCCTAACACGTACCCTAATCCTAACCCGTAACCTAAACCGAGCCCTAACCCTAACACTAACCCTAACCCTAACCCTAACCCATACCCTACGCCGTACCCGAAGCCCTCCCCGAACCCGTACCCTAAGCCGTACCCTAAGCCTAACCCTAATCCTAACCCTAACCCTAGGCTACCCTTGACTGCTTCTGCCTCCAACAGATTTCCTAAGCACTAGTGTTTTAAGGAACAGCTTAAAAAGAGAATCCTAATGTGATTTCTTTATAATGGGTGTGTTCCTTATCTTATCCTAGTGTCTAAACTCTTCTCCATGGCTGGACCACCAAATAATATTCCTTTACGTGCTAAGGGGTAACTAGAGAGTGGGATAGGTTTAATATCTACCCTAACCCTAACGCGTACCCTAACGCTAACCGCTACCCTAAACCTAACACGTACACTAATCCTAACCCGTACCCTAAACCGAGCCCTAACCCTAACACTAACCCTAACCCTAACCCTAACCCGTACCCTACGCCGTACCCGAAGCCCTCCCCGAACCCGTACCCTAAGCCGTACCCTAAGCCTAACCCTAAGCCTAACCCTAACCCTAGGCTACCCTTGACTGCTTCTGCCTCCAATAGATTTCCTAAGCACTAGTGTTTTAAGGAACAGCTTAAAAAGAGAATCCTAATGTGATTTCTTTATAATGGGTGTGTTCCTTATCTTATCCTAGTGTCTAAACTCTTCTCCATGGCTGGACCCCCAAATAATATTCCTTTACGTGCTAATGTTTATCTAGAGAGTATGATAGGTTTAGTAACTACCCTAACCCTAACACGTACCCTAACCCTAACCCCTACCCTAACACTAACGCGTACCCTAACCCTAACCCCTACCCTAACCCTAACACGTACCCTAATCCTAACCCGTACCCTAAACCGAGCCCTAACCCTAACACTAACCCAAACCCTAACCCTAACCCATACCTTACGCCGTACCCGAACCCCTCCCCGAACCCGTACCCTAAGCCGTACCCTAAGCCTAACCCTATGCCTAACACTAACCCTAGGCTACCCTTGACTGCTTCTGCCTCCAATAGATTTCCTAAGCACTGGTGTTTTAAGGAACAGCTTAAAAAGAGAATCCTAATGTGATTTGTTTATAATGGGTGTGTTCCTTACCTAATCGTAGTGTCTAAACTCTTCTCCATGGCTGGACCCCCAAATAATATTCCTTTATGTGCTAAGGGGTATCTAGAGAGTGGGATAGGTTTAATCACTACCCTAACCCTAACGCGTACCCTAACCCTAACCCCTACCCTAACCCTAACACGTACCCTAATCCTAACCCGTACCCTAAACCGAGCCCTAACCCTAACACTAACCCTAACCCTAACCCTAACCCATACCCTACGCCGTACCCGAAGCCCTCCCCGAACCCGTACCCTAAGCCGTACCCTAAGCCTAACCCTAAGCCTAACCCTAACCCTAGGGTACCCTTCACTGCTTCTGCCTCCAATAGATTTCCTAAGCACTAGTGTTTTAAGGAACAGCTTAAAAAGAGAATCCTAATGTGATTTCTTTATAATGTGTGTGTTCCTTATATTATCTTAGTGTCTAAACTCTTCTCCATGGCTGGACCCCCAAATAATATTCCTCTATGTGCTAAGGGGTATCTAGAGAGTGGGATAGGTTTAATCACTACCCTAACCCTAACGCGTACCCTAACCCTAACCCCTACCCTAACCCTAACACGTACCCTAATCCTAACCCGTACCCTAAACCGAGCCCTAACCCTAACACTAACCCTAACCCTAACCCTAACCCATGGCCTACGCCGTACCCGAAGCCCTCCCCGAACCCGTACCCTAAGCCGTACCCTAAGCCTAACCCTAAGCCTAACCCTAACCCTAGGCTACCCTTGACTGCTTCTGCCTCCAATAGATTTCCTAAGCACTAGTGTTTTAAGGAACAGATGAAAAAGAGAATCCTAATGTGATTTCTTTATAATGGGTGTGTTCCTTATCTTATCCTAGTGTCTAAACACTTCTCCATGGCTGGACCCCCACATAATATTCCTTTACGTGCTAAGGGGTAACTAGAGAGTGGGATAGGTTTAATAACTACCCTAACCCTAACGCGTACCCTAACGCTAACCCCTACCCTAACCCTAACACGTACCCTAATCCTAACCCGTAACCTAAACCGAGCCCTAACCCTAACACTAACCCTAACCCTAACCCTAACCCATACCCTACGCCGTACCCGAAGCCCTCCCCGAACCCGTACCCTAAGCCGTACCCTAAGCCTAACCCTAATCCTAACCCTAACCCTAGGCTACCCTTGACTGCTTCTGCCTCCAACAGATTTCCTAAGCACTAGTGTTTTAAGGAACAGCTTAAAAAGAGAATCCTAATGTGATTTCTTTATAATGGGTGTGTTCCTTATCTTATCCTAGTGTCTAAACTCTTCTCCATGGCTGGACCACCAAATAATATTCCTTTACGTGCTAAGGGGTAACTAGAGAGTGGGATAGGTTTAATATCTACCCTAACCCTAACGCGTACCCTAACGCTAACCGCTACCCTAAACCTAACACGTACACTAATCCTAACCCGTACCCTAAACCGAGCCCTAACCCTAACACTAACCCTAACCCTAACCCTAACCCGTACCCTACGCCGTACCCGAAGCCCTCCCCGAACCCGTACCCTAAGCCGTACCCTAAGCCTAACCCTAAGCCTAACCCTAACCCTAGGCTACCCTTGACTGCTTCTGCCTCCAATAGATTTCCTAAGCACTAGTGTTTTAAGGAACAGCTTAAAAAGAGAATCCTAATGTGATTTCTTTATAATGGGTGTGTTCCTTATCTTATCCTAGTGTCTAAACTCTTCTCCATGGCTGGACCCCCAAATAATATTCCTTTACGTGCTAATGTTTATCTAGAGAGTATGATAGGTTTAGTAACTACCCTAACCCTAACACGTACCCTAACCCTAACCCCTACCCTAACACTAACGCGTACCCTAACCCTAACCCCTACCCTAACCCTAACACGTACCCTAATCCTAACCCGTACCCTAAACCGAGCCCTAACCCTAACACTAACCCAAACCCTAACCCTAACCCATACCTTACGCCGTACCCGAACCCCTCCCCGAACCCGTACCCTAAGCCGTACCCTAAGCCTAACCCTATGCCTAACACTAACCCTAGGCTACCCTTGACTGCTTCTGCCTCCAATAGATTTCCTAAGCACTGGTGTTTTAAGGAACAGCTTAAAAAGAGAATCCTAATGTGATTTGTTTATAATGGGTGTGTTCCTTACCTAATCGTAGTGTCTAAACTCTTCTCCATGGCTGGACCCCCAAATAATATTCCTTTATGTGCTAAGGGGTATCTAGAGAGTGGGATAGGTTTAATCACTACCCTAACCCTAACGCGTACCCTAACCCTAACCCCTACCCTAACCCTAACACGTACCCTAATCCTAACCCGTACCCTAAACCGAGCCCTAACCCTAACACTAACCCTAACCCTAACCCTAACCCATACCCTACGCCGTACCCGAAGCCCTCCCCGAACCCGTACCCTAAGCCGTACCCTAAGCCTAACCCTAAGCCTAACCCTAACCCTAGGGTACCCTTCACTGCTTCTGCCTCCAATAGATTTCCTAAGCACTAGTGTTTTAAGGAACAGCTTAAAAAGAGAATCCTAATGTGATTTCTTTATAATGTGTGTGTTCCTTATATTATCTTAGTGTCTAAACTCTTCTCCATGGCTGGACCCCCAAATAATATTCCTCTATGTGCTAAGGGGTATCTAGAGAGTGGGATAGGTTTAATCACTACCCTAACCCTAACGCGTACCCTAACCCTAACCCCTACCCTAACCCTAACACGTACCCTAATCCTAACCCGTACCCTAAACCGAGCCCTAACCCTAACACTAACCCTAACCCTAACCCTAACCCATGGCCTACGCCGTACCCGAAGCCCTCCCCGAACCCGTACCCTAAGCCGTACCCTAAGCCTAACCCTAAGCCTAACCCTAACCCTAGGCTACCCTTGACTGCTTCTGCCTCCAATAGATTTCCTAAGCACTAGTGTTTTAAGGAACAGATTAAAAAGAGAATCCTAATGTGATTTCTTTATAATGGGTGTTTTCCTTATCTTATCCTAGTGTCTAAACTCTTCTCCATGGCTGGACCCCCAAATAATATTCCTTTACGTGCTAAGGGGTAACTAGAGAGTGGGATAGGTTTAATAACTACCCTAACCCTAACGCGTACCCTAACGCTAACCGCTACCCTAACCCTAACAGGTACCCTAATCCTAACCCGTACCCTAAACCGAGCCCTAACCCTAACACTAACCCTAACACTAACCCTAACCCATACCCTACGCCGTACCCGAAGCCCTCCCCGAAACCGTACCCTAAGCCGTACCCTAAGCCTAAACCTAAGCCTAACCCTAACCCTAGGCTACCCTTGACTGCTTCTGCCTCCAATAGATTTCCTAAGCACTAGTGTTTTAAGGAACAGCTTAAAAAGAGAATCCTAATGTGATTTCTTTATAATGGGTGTGTTCCTTATCTAATCCTAGTGTCTAAACTCTTCTCCATGGCTGGACCCCCAAATAATATTCCTTTATGTGCTAAGGGGTATCTAGAGAGTGGGATAGGTTTAATCACTACCCTAACCCTAACGCGTACCATAACCCTAACCCCTACCCTAACCCTAACACGTACCCTAATCCTAACCCGTACCCTAAACCGAGTCCTAACCCTAACACTAACCCTAACCCTAACCCTAACCCACACCCTACGCCGTACCCGAAGCCCTCCCCGAACCCGTACCCTAAGCCGTACCCTAAGCCTAACCCTAACCCTAGGCTACCCTTGACTGCTTCTGCCTCCAATAGATTTCCTAAGCACTAGTGTTTTAAGGAACAGCTTAAAAAGAGAATCCTAATGTGATTTCTTTATAATGTGTGTGTTCCTTATATTATCTTAGTGTCTAAACTCTTCTCCATGGCTGGACCCCCAAATAATATTCCTTTACGTGCTAAGGGGTATCTAGAGAGAGGGATAGGTTTAATAACTACCCTAACCCTAACGCGTACCCTAACCCTAACCCCTAACCTAACCCTAACACGTACCCTAATCCTAACCCGTACCCTAACCCGAGCCCTAACCCTAACACTAACCCTAACCCTAACCCTAACCCATACCCTACGCCGTACCCGAAGCCCTCCCCGAACCCGTACCCTAAGCCGTACCCTAAGCCTAACCCTAAGCCTAACCCTAACCCTAGGCTACCCTTGACTGCTTCTGCCTCCAATAGATTTCCTAAGCACTAGAGTTTTAAGGAACAGCTTAAAAAGAGAATCCTAATGTGATTTCTTTATAATGGGTGTGTTCCTTATCTGATCCTAGTGTCTAAACTCTTCTCCATGGCTGGACCCCCAAATAATATTCCTTTACGTGCTAAGGGGTATCAAGAGAGTGGGATATGTTTAATAACTACCCTAACCCTAACGCGTACACTAACCATAACCCCTACCCTAACCTTAACACGTACCCTAATCCTAACCCGTACCCTAAACCGAGCCCTAACCCTAACACTAACCCTAACCCTAACCCTAACCCATACCCTACGCCGTACCCGAAGCCCTCCCCGAACCCGTACCCTAAGCCGTACCCTAAGCCTAACCCTAATCCTAACCCTAACCCTAGGCTACCCTTGACTGCTTCTGCCTCCAACAGATTTCCTAAGCACTAGTGTTTTAAGGAACAGCTTAAAAAGAGAATCCTAATGTGATTTCTTTATAATGGGTGTGTTCCTTATCTTATCCTAGTGTCTAAACTCTTCTCCATGGCTGGACCACCAAATAATATTCCTTTACGTGCTGAGGGGTAACTAGAGAGTGGGATAGGTTTAATATCTACCCTAACCCTAACGCGTACCCTAACGCTAACCGCTACCCTAAACCTAACACGTACACTAATCCTAACCCGTACCCTAAACCGAGCCCTAACCCTAACACTAACCCTAACCCTAACCCTAACCCGTACCCTACGCCGTACCCGAAGCCCTCCCCGAACCCGTACCCTAAGCCGTACCCTAAGCCTAACCCTAAGCCTAACCCTAACCCTAGGCTACCCTTGACTGCTTCTGCCTCCAATAGATTTCCTAAGCAATAGTGTTTTAAGGAACAGCTTAAAAAGAGAATCCTAATGTGATTTCTTTATAATGGGTGTGTTCCTTATCTTATCCTAGTGTCTAAACTCTTCTCCATGGCTGGACCCCCAAATAATATTCCTTTACGTGCTAATGTTTATCTAGAGAGTATGATAGGTTTAGTAACTACCCTAACCCTAACACGTACCCTAACCCTAACCCCTACCCTAACACTAACGCGTACCCTAACCCTAACCCCTACCCTAACCCTAACACGTACCCTAATCCTAACCCGTACCCTAAACCGAGCCCTAACCCTAACACTAACCCAAACCCTAACCCTAACCCATACCTTACGCCGTACCCGAACCCCTCCCCGAACCCGTACCCTAAGCCGTACCCTAAGCCTAACCCTATGCCTAACACTAACCCTAGGCTACCCTTGACTGCTTCTGCCTCCAATAGATTTCCTAAGCACTGGTGTTTTAAGGAACAGCTTAAAAAGAGAATCCTAATGTGATTTGTTTATAATGGGTGTGTTCCTTACCTAATCGTAGTGTCTAAACTCTTCTCCATGGCTGGACCCCAAATAATATTCCTTTATGTGCTAAGGGGTATCTAGAGAGTGGGATAGGTTTAATCACTACCCTAACCCTAACGCGTACCCTAACCCTAACCCCTACCCTAACCCTAACACGTACACTAATCCTAACCCGTACCCTAAACCGAGCCCTAACCCTAACACTAACCCTAACCCTAACCCTAACCCATACCCTACGCCGTACCCGAAGCCCTCCCCGAACCCGTACCCTAAGCCGTACCCTAAGCCTAACCCTAAGCCTAACCCTAACCCTAGGGTACTCTTCACTGCTTCTGCCTCCAATAGATTTCCTAAGCACTAGTGTTTTAAGGAACAGCTTAAAAAGAGAATCCTAATGTGATTTCTTTATAATGTGTGTGTTCCTTATATTATCTTAGTGTCTAAACTCTTCTCCATGGCTGGACCCCCAAATAATATTCCTCTATGTGCTAAGGGGTATCTAGAGAGTGGGATAGGTTTAATCACTACCCTAACCCTAACGCGTACCCTAACCCTAACCCCTACCCTAACCCTAACACGTACCCTAATCCTAACCCGTACCCTAAACCGAGCCCTAACCCTAACACTAACCCTAACCCTAACCCTAACCCATGGCCTACGCCGTACCCGAAGCCCTCCCCGAACCCGTACCCTAAGCCGTACCCTAAGCCTAACCCTAAGCCTAACCCTAACCCTAGGCTACCCTTGACTGCTTCTGCCTCCAATAGATTTCCTAAGCACTAGTGTTTTAAGGAACAGATTAAAAAGAGAATCCTAATGTGATTTCTTTATAATGGGTGTTTTCCTTATCTTATCCTAGTGTCTAAACTCTTCTCCATGGCTGGACCCCCAAATAATATTCCTTTACGTGCTAAGGGGTAACTAGAGAGTGGGATAGGTTTAATAACTACCCTAACCCTAACGCGTACCCTAACGCTAACCGCTACCCTAACCCTAACAGGTACCCTAATCCTAACCCGTACCCTAAACCGAGCCCTAACCCTAACACTAACCCTAACACTAACCCTAACCCATACCCTACGCCGTACCCGAAGCCCTCCCCGAAACCGTACCCTAAGCCGTACCCTAAGCCTAAACCTAAGCCTAACCCTAACCCTAGGCTACCCTTGACTGCTTCTGCCTCCAATAGATTTCCTAAGCACTAGTGTTTTAAGGAACAGCTTAAAAAGAGAATCCTAATGTGATTTCTTTATAATGGGTGTGTTCCTTATCTAATCCTAGTGTCTAAACTCTTCTCCATGGCTGGACCCCCAAATAATATTCCTTTATGTGCTAAGGGGTATCTAGAGAGTGGGATAGGTTTAATCACTACCCTAACCCTAACGCGTACCATAACCCTAACCCCTACCCTAACCCTAACACGTACCCTAATCCTAACCCGTACCCTAAACCGAGTCCTAACCCTAACACTAACCCTAACCCTAACCCTAACCCACACCCTACGCCGTACCCGAAGCCCTCCCCGAACCCGTACCCTAAGCCGTACCCTAAGCCTAACCCTAACCCTAGGCTACCCTTGACTGCTTCTGCCTCCAATAGATTTCCTAAGCACTAGTGTTTTAAGGAACAGCTTAAAAAGAGAATCCTAATGTGATTTCTTTATAATGTGTGTGTTCCTTATATTATCTTAGTGTCTAAACTCTTCTCCATGGCTGGACCCCCAAATAATATTCCTTTACGTGCTAAGGGGTATCTAGAGAGAGGGATAGGTTTAATAACTACCCTAACCCTAACGCGTACCCTAACCCTAACCCCTAACCTAACCCTAACACGTACCCTAATCCTAACCCGTACCCTAACCCGAGCCCTAACCCTAACACTAACCCTAACCCTAACCCTAACCCATACCCTACGCCGTACCCGAAGCCCTCCCCGAACCCGTACCCTAAGCCGTACCCTAAGCCTAACCCTAAGCCTAACCCTAACCCTAGGCTACCCTTGACTGCTTCTGCCTCCAATAGATTTCCTAAGCACTAGAGTTTTAAGGAACAGCTTAAAAAGAGAATCCTAATGTGATTTCTTTATAATGGGTGTGTTCCTTATCTGATCCTAGTGTCTAAACTCTTCTCCATGGCTGGACCCCCAAATAATATTCCTTTACGTGCTAAGGGGTATCAAGAGAGTGGGATATGTTTAATAACTACCCTAACCCTAACGCGTACACTAACCATAACCCCTACCCTAACCTTAACACGTACCCTAATCCTAACCCGTACCCTAAACCGAGCCCTAACCCTAACACTAACCCTAACCCTAACCCTAACCCATACCCTACGCCGTACCCGAAGCCCTCCCCGAACCCGTACCCTAAGCCGTACCCTAAGCCTAACCCTAATCCTAACCCTAACCCTAGGCTACCCTTGACTGCTTCTGCCTCCAACAGATTTCCTAAGCACTAGTGTTTTAAGGAACAGCTTAAAAAGAGAATCCTAATGTGATTTCTTTATAATGGGTGTGTTCCTTATCTTATCCTAGTGTCTAAACTCTTCTCCATGGCTGGACCACCAAATAATATTCCTTTACGTGCTGAGGGGTAACTAGAGAGTGGGATAGGTTTAATATCTACCCTAACCCTAACGCGTACCCTAACGCTAACCGCTACCCTAAACCTAACACGTACACTAATCCTAACCCGTACCCTAAACCGAGCCCTAACCCTAACACTAACCCTAACCCTAACCCTAACCCGTACCCTACGCCGTACCCGAAGCCCTCCCCGAACCCGTACCCTAAGCCGTACCCTAAGCCTAACCCTAAGCCTAACCCTAACCCTAGGCTACCCTTGACTGCTTCTGCCTCCAATAGATTTCCTAAGCAATAGTGTTTTAAGGAACAGCTTAAAAAGAGAATCCTAATGTGATTTCTTTATAATGGGTGTGTTCCTTATCTTATCCTAGTGTCTAAACTCTTCTCCATGGCTGGACCCCCAAATAATATTCCTTTACGTGCTAATGTTTATCTAGAGAGTATGATAGGTTTAGTAACTACCCTAACCCTAACACGTACCCTAACCCTAACCCCTACCCTAACACTAACGCGTACCCTAACCCTAACCCCTACCCTAACCCTAACACGTACCCTAATCCTAACCCGTACCCTAAACCGAGCCCTAACCCTAACACTAACCCAAACCCTAACCCTAACCCATACCTTACGCCGTACCCGAACCCCTCCCCGAACCCGTACCCTAAGCCGTACCCTAAGCCTAACCCTATGCCTAACACTAACCCTAGGCTACCCTTGACTGCTTCTGCCTCCAATAGATTTCCTAAGCACTGGTGTTTTAAGGAACAGCTTAAAAAGAGAATCCTAATGTGATTTGTTTATAATGGGTGTGTTCCTTACCTAATCGTAGTGTCTAAACTCTTCTCCATGGCTGGACCCCAAATAATATTCCTTTATGTGCTAAGGGGTATCTAGAGAGTGGGATAGGTTTAATCACTACCCTAACCCTAACGCGTACCCTAACCCTAACCCCTACCCTAACCCTAACACGTACACTAATCCTAACCCGTACCCTAAACCGAGCCCTAACCCTAACACTAACCCTAACCCTAACCCTAACCCATACCCTACGCCGTACCCGAAGCCCTCCCCGAACCCGTACCCTAAGCCGTACCCTAAGCCTAACCCTAAGCCTAACCCTAACCCTAGGGTACTCTTCACTGCTTCTGCCTCCAATAGATTTCCTAAGCACTAGTGTTTTAAGGAACAGCTTAAAAAGAGAATCCTAATGTGATTTCTTTATAATGTGTGTGTTCCTTATATTATCTTAGTGTCTAAACTCTTCTCCATGGCTGGACCCCCAAATAATATTCCTCTATGTGCTAAGGGGTATCTAGAGAGTGGGATAGGTTTAATCACTACCCTAACCCTAACGCGTACCCTAACCCTAACCCCTACCCTAACCCTAACACGTACCCTAATCCTAACCCGTACCCTAAACCGAGCCCTAACCCTAACACTAACCCTAACCCTAACCCTAACCCATAGCCTATGCCGTACCCGAAGCCCTCCCCGAACCCGTACCCTAAGCCGTACCCTAAGCCTAACCCTAAGCCTAACCCTAACCCTAGGCTACCCTTGACTGCTTCTGCCTCCAATAGATTTCCTAAGCACTAGTGTTTTAAGGAACAGATTAAAAAGAGAATCCTAATGTGATTTCTTTATAATGGGTGTTTTCCTTATCTTATCCTAGTGTCTAAACTCTTCTCCATGGCTGGACCCCCAAATAATATTCCTTTACGTGCTAAGGGGTAACTAGAGAGTGGGATAGGTTTAATAACTACCCTAACCCTAACGCGTACCCTAACGCTAACCGCTACCCTAACCCTAACAGGTACCCTAATCCTAACCCGTACCCTAAACCGAGCCCTAACCCTAACACTAACCCTAACACTAACCCTAACCCATACCCTACGCCGTACCCGAAGCCCTCCCTGAAACCGTACCCTAAGCCGTACCCTAAGCCTAAACCTAAGCCTAACCCTAACCCTAGGCTACCCTTGACTGCTTCTGCCTCCAATAGATTTCCTAAGCACTAGTGTTTTAAGGAACAGCTTAAAAAGAGAATCCTAATGTGATTTCTTTATAATGGGTGTGTTCCTTATCTAATCCTAGTGTCTAAACTCTTCTCCATGGCTGGACCCCCAAATAATATTCCTTTATGTGCTAAGGGGTATCTAGAGAGTGGGATAGGTTTAATCACTCCCCTAACCCTAACGCGTACCATAACCCTAACCCCTACCCTAACCCTAACACGTACCCTAATCCTAACCCGTACCCTAAACCGAGTCCTAACCCTAACACTAACCCTAACCCTAACCCTAACCCATACCCTACGCCGTACCCGAAGCCCTCCCCGAACCCGTACCCTAAGCCGTACCCTAAGCCTAACCCTAACCCTAGGCTACCCTTGACTGCTTCTGCCTCCAATAGATTTCCTAAGCACTAGTGTTTTAAGGAACAGCTTAAAAAGAGAATCCTAATGTGATTTCTTTATAATGTGTGTGTTCCTTATATTATCTTAGTGTCTAAACTCTTCTCCATGGCTGGACCCCCAAATAATATTCCTTTACGTGCTAAGGGGTATCTAGAGAGAGGGATAGGTTTAATAACTACCCTAACCCTAACGCGTACCCTAACCCTAACCCCTAACCTAACCCTAACACGTACCCTAATCCTAACCCGTACCCTAACCCGAGCCCTAACCCTAACACTAACCCTAACCCTAACCCTAACCCATACCCTACGCCGTACCCGAAGCCCTCCCCGAAAACGTACCCTAAGCCGTACCCTAAGCCTAACCCTAAGCCTAACCGTAACCCTAGGCTACCCTTGACTGCTTCTGCCTCCAATAGATTTCCTAAGCACTAGTGTTTTAAGGAACGGCTTAAAAAGAGAATCCTAATGTGATTTCTTTATAATGGGTGTGTTCCTTATCTTATCCTAGTGTCTAAACTCTTCTCCATGGCTGGACCCCCAAATAATATTCCTTTACGTGCTAATGTTTATCTAGAGAGTATGATAGGTTTAGTAACTACCCTAACCCTAACACGTACCCTAACCCTAACCCCTACCCTAACACTAACGCGTACCCTAACCCTAACCCCTACCCTAACCCTAACACGTACCCTAATCCTAACCCGTACCCTAAACCGAGCCCTAACCCTAACACTAACCCAAACCCTAACCCTAACCCATACCTTACGCCGTACCCGAACCCCTCCCCGAACCCGTACCCTAAGCCGTACCCTAAGCCTAACCCTATGCCTAACACTAACCCTAGGCTACCCTTGACTGCTTCTGCCTCCAATAGATTTCCTAAGCACTGGTGTTTTAAGGAACAGCTTAAAAAGAGAATCCTAATGTGATTTGTTTATAATGGGTGTGTTCCTTACCTAATCGTAGTGTCTAAACTCTTCTCCATGGCTGGACCCCAAATAATATTCCTTTATGTGCTAAGGGGTATCTAGAGAGTGGGATAGGTTTAATCACTACCCTAACCCTAACGCGTACCCTAACCCTAACCCCTACCCTAACCCTAACACGTACCCTAATCCTAACCCGTACCCTAAACCGAGCCCTAACCCTAACACTAACCCTAACCCTAACCCTAACCCATACCCTACGCCGTACCCGAAGCCCTCCCCGAACCCGTACCCTAAGCCGTACCCTAAGCCTAACCCTAAGCCTAACCCTAACCCTAGGGTACTCTTCACTGCTTCTGCCTCCAATAGATTTCCTAAGCACTAGTGTTTTAAGGAACAGCTTAAAAAGAGAATCCTAATGTGATTTCTTTATAATGTGTGTGTTCCTTATATTATCTTAGTGTCTAAACTCTTCTCCATGGCTGGACCCCCAAATAATATTCCTTTACGTGCTAAGGGGTATCTAGAAAGTGGGATAGGTTTAATAACTACCCTAACCCTAACGCGTACCCTAACCCTAACCCCTACCATAACCCTCACACGTACCCTAATCCTAACCCGGACCCTAAACCGAGCCCTAACCCTAACACTAACCCTAAACCTAACCCTAACCCATACCCTACGCCGTACCCGAAACCCTCCCCGAACCCGTACCCTAAGCCGTACCCTAAGCCTAACCCTAAGCCTAACCCTAACCCTAGGCTACCCTTGACTGCTTCTGCCTCCAATATATTTCCTAAGCACTAGAGTTTTAAGGAACAGCTTAAAAAGAGAATCCTAATGTGATTTCTTTATAATGGGTGTGTTCCTTATCTGATCCTAGTGTCTAAACTCTTCTCCATGGCTGGACACCCAAATAATATTCCTTTACGTGCTAAGGGGTATCTAGACAGTGGGATATGTTTAATAACTACCCTAACCCTAACGAGTACCCTAACCCTAACCCCTACCCTAACCCTAACACGTACCCTAATCCTAACCCGTACCCCAAACCGAGCCCTAACCCTAACACTAACCCTAACCCTAACCCTAACCCATACCCTACGCCGTACCCGAAGCCCTCCCCGAACCCGTACCCTAAGACTAACCCTAATCCTAACCCTAAACCTAGGCTACCCTTGAATGCTTCTGCCTCCAATAGATTTCCTAAGCACTAGTGTTTTAAGGAACAGCTTAAAAAGAGAATCCTAATGTGATTTTTTATAATGGGTGTGTTCCTTATCTTATCCTAGTGTCTAAACTCTTCTCCATGGCTGGACCCCCAAATAATATTCCTTTACGGGCTAAGGGGTAACTAGAGAGTGGGATAGGTTTAATAACTACCCTAACCCTAACGCGTACCCTAACGCTAACCGCTATGCTAACCCTAACACGTACCCTAATCCTAACACGTACCCTAAACCGAGTCCTAACCCTAACACTAACCCTAACCCTAACCCTAACCCATACCCTATGCCGTACCCGAAGCCCTCCCCGAACCCGTACCCTAAGCCGTACCCTAAGCCTAACCCTAAGCCTAACCCTAACCCTAGGCTACCCTTGACTGCTTCTGCCTCCAACAGATTTCCTAAGCACTAGTGTTTTAAGGAACAGTTTAAAAAGAGAATCAAATGTGATTTCTTTATAATGGGTGTGTTCCTTATCTTATCCTAGTGTCTAAACTCTTCTCCATGGCTGGACCCCCAATTAATATTCCTTTACGTGCTAAGGGGTAACTAGAGAGTGGGATAGGTTTAATAACTACCCTAACCCTAACGCGTACCCTAACGCTAACCGCTACCCTAACCCTAACAGGTACCCTAATCCTAACCCGTACCCTAAACCGAGCCCTAACCCTAACACTAACCCTAACACTAACCCTAACCCGTACCCTACGCCGTACCCGAAGCCCTCCCCGAACCCGTACCCTAAGCCGTACCCTAAGCCTAACCCTAAGCCTAACCCTAACCCTAGGCTACCCTTGACTGCTTCTGCCTCCAATAGATTTCCTAAGCACTAGTGTTTTAAGGAACAGCTTAAAAAGAGAATCCTAATGTGATTTCTTTATAATGGGTGTGTTCCTTATCTTATCCTAGTGTCTAAACTCTTCTCCATGGCTGGACCCCCAAATAATATTCCTTTACGTGCTAAGGGGTATCTAGAGAGTGGGTTAGGTTTAATCACTACCCTAACCCTAACGCGTACCATAACCCTAACACCTACCCTAACCCTAACACGTACCCTAATCCTAACCCGTACCCTAAACCGAGTCCTAACCCTAACACTAACCCTAACCCTAACCCTAACCCATACCCTACGCCGTACCCGAAGCCCTCCCCGAACCCGTACCCTAAGCCGTACCCTAAGCCTAACCCTAAGCCTAACCCTAACCCTAGGCTACCCTTGACTGCTTCTGCCTCCAATAGATTTCCTAAGCACTAGTGTTTTAAGGAACAGCTTAAAAAGAGAATCCTAATGTGATTTCTTTATAATGTGTGTGTTCCTTATATTATCCTAGTGTCTAAACTCTTCTCCATGGCTGGACACCCAAATAATATTCCTTTACGTGCTAAGGGGTATCTAGAGAGAGGGATAGGTTTAATAACTACCCTAACCCTAACGCGTACCCTAACCCTAACCCCTACCCTAACCCTAACACGTACCCTAATCCTAACCCGTACCCTAAACCGAGCCCTAACCCTAACACTAACCCTAACCCTAACCCTAACCCATACCCTACGCCGTACCCGAAGCCCTCCCCGAACCCGTACCCTAAGCCGTACCCTAAGCCTAACCCTAAGCCTAACCCTAACCCTAGGCTACCCTTGACTGCTTCTGCCTCCAATAGATTTCCTAAGCACTAGTGTTTTAAGGAACAGCTTAAAAAGAGAATCCTAATGTGATTTCTTTATAATGGGTGTGTTCCTTATCTTATCCTACTGTCTAAACACTTCTCTATGGCTGGACCCCCAAATAATATTCCTTTACGTGCTAAGGGGTAACTAGAGAGTGGGATAGGTTTAATAACTACCCTAACCCTAACGCGTACCCTAACGCTAACCCCTACCCTAACCCTAACACGTACCCTAATCCTAACCCGTAACCTAAACCGAGCCCTAACCCTAACACTAACCCTAACCCTAACCCTAAACCATACCCTACGCCGTACCCGAAGCCCTCCCCGAACCCGTACCCTAAGCCTAACCCTAAGCCTAACCCTAACCTTAGGCTACCCTTGACTGCTTCTGCCTCCAATAGATTTCCTAAGCACTAGAGTTTTAAGGAACAGCTTAAAAAGAGAATCCTAATGTGATTTCTTTATAATGGGTGTGTTCCTTATCTGATCCTAGTGTCTAAACTCTTCTCCATGGCTGGACCCCCAAATAATATTCCTTTACGTGCTAAGGGGTATCAAGAGAGTGGGATATGTTTAATAACTACCCTAACCCTAACGCGTACACTAACCATAACCCCTACCCTAACCCTAACACGTACCCTAATCCTAACCCGTACCCTAAACCGAGCCCTAACACTAACACTAACCCTAACCCTAACCCTAACCCATACCCTACGCCGTACCCGAAGCCCTCCCCGAACCCGTACCCTAAGCCGTACCCTAAGCCTAACCCTAAGTCTAACCCTAACCCTAGGCTACCCTTGACTGCTTCTGCCTCCAACAGATTTCCTAAGCACTAGTGTTTTAAGGAACAGCTTAAAAAGAGAATCCTAATGTGATTTCTTTATAATGGGTGTGTTCCTTATCTTATCCTAGTGTCTAAACACTTCTCCATGGCTGGACCCCCACATAATATTCCTTTACGTGCTAAGGGGTAACTAGAGAGTGGGATAGGTTTAATAACTACCCTAACCCTAACGCGTACCCTAACGCTAACCCCTACCCTAACCCTAACACGTACCCTAATCCTAACCCGTAACCTAAACCGAGCCCTAACCCTAACACTAACCCTAACCCTAACCCTAACCCATACCCTACGCCGTACCCGAAGCCCTCCCCGAACCCGTACCCTAAGCCGTACCCTAAGCCTAACCCTAATCCTAACCCTAACCCTAGGCTACCCTTGACTGCTTCTGCCTCCAACAGATTTCCTAAGCACTAGTGTTTTAAGGAACAGCTTAAAAAGAGAATCCTAATGTGATTTCTTTATAATGGGTGTGTTCCTTATCTTATCCTAGTGTCTAAACTCTTCTCCATGGCTGGACCACAAAATAATATTCCTTTACGTGCTAAGGGGTAACTAGAGAGTGGGATAGGTTTAATATCTACCCTAACCCTAACGCGTACCCTAACGCTAACCGCTACCCTAAACCTAACACGTACACTAATCCTAACCCGTACCCTAAACCGAGCCCTAACCCTAACACTAACCCTAACCCTAACCCTAACCCGTACCCTACGCCGTACCCGAAGCCCTCCCCGAACCCGTACCCTAAGCCGTACCCTAAGCCTAACCCTAAGCCTAACCCTAACCCTAGGCTACCCTTGACTGCTTCTGCCTCCAATAGATTTCCTAAGCACTAGTGTTTTAAGGAACAGCTTAAAAAGAGAATCCTAATGTGATTTCTTTATAATGGGTGTGTTCCTTATCTTATCCTAGTGTCTAAACTCTTCTCCATGGCTGGACCCCCAAATAATATTCCTTTACGTGCTAATGTTTATCTAGAGAGTATGATAGGTTTAGTAACTACCCTAACCCTAACACGTACCCTAACCCTAACCCCTACCCTAACACTAACGCGTACCCTAACCCTAACCCCTACCCTAACCCTAACACGTACCCTAATCCTAACCCGTACCCTAAACCGAGCCCTAACCCTAACACTAACCCAAACCCTAACCCTAACCCATACCTTACGCCGTACCCGAACCCCTCCCCGAACCCGTACCCTAAGCCGTACCCTAAGCCTAACCCTATGCCTAACACTAACCCTAGGCTACCCTTGACTGCTTCTGCCTCCAATAGATTTCCTAAGCACTGGTGTTTTAAGGAACAGCTTAAAAAGAGAATCCTAATGTGATTTGTTTATAATGGGTGTGTTCCTTACCTAATCGTAGTGTCTAAACTCTTCTCCATGGCTGGACCCCCAAATAATATTCCTTTATGTGCTAAGGGGTATCTAGAGAGTGGGATAGGTTTAATCACTACCCTAACCCTAACGCGTACCCTAACCCTAACCCCTACCCTAACCCTAACACGTACCCTAATCCTAACCCGTACCCTAAACCGAGCCCTAACCCTAACACTAACCCTAACCCTAACCCTAACCCATACCCTACGCCGTACCCGAAGCCCTCCCCGAACCCGTACCCTAAGCCGTACCCTAAGCCTAACCCTAAGCCTAACCCTAACCCTAGGCTACCCTTGACTGCTTCTGCCTCCAATATATTTCCTAAGCACTAGTGTTTTAAGGAAAAGCTTAAAAAGAGAATCCTAATGTGATTTCTTTATAATGGGTGTGTTCCCTATCTAATCCTAGTGTCTAAACACTTCTCCATGGCTGGACCCCCAAATAATATTCCTTTATGTGCTAAGGGTTATCTAGAGAGTGGGATAGGTTTAATCACTACCCTAACCCTAACGCGTACCCAAACGCTAACCCCTACCCTAACCCTAACACGTACCCTTATCCTAACCCGTACCCTAAACCGAGCCCTAACCCTAACACTAACCCTAACCCTAACCCTAACCCATACCCTATGCCGTACCCGAAGCCCTCCCCGAACCCGTACCCTAAGCCGTACGTTAAGCCTAACCCTAAGCCTAACCCTAACCCTAGGCTACCCTTGACTGCTTCTGCCTCCAATAGATTTCCTAAGCACTAGTGTTTTAAGGAACAGCTTAAAAAGAGAATCCTAATGTGATTTCTTTATAATGTGTGTGTTCCTTATATTATCTTAGTGTCTAAACTCTTCTCCATGGCTGGACCCCCAAATAATATTCCTTTACGTGCTAAGGGGTATCTAGAGAGTGGGATAGGTTTAATAACTACCCTAACCGTAACGTGTACCCTAACCCTAACCCTTACCCTAAACCGAGCCCTAAACCTAACACTAACCCTAACCCTAACCCTAAGCCATACCCTACGCCGTACCCGAAGCCCTCCCCGAACCCGTACCCTAAGCCGTACCCTAAGCCTAACCCTAAGCCTAACCCTAACCCTAGGCTACCCTTGACTGCTTCTGCCTCCAATAGATTTCCTAAGCACTAGTGTTTTAAGGAACAGCTTAAAAAGAGAATCCTAATGTGATTTCTTTATAATGGGTGTGTTCCTTATCTTATCCTAGTGTCTAAACTCTTCTCCATGGCTGGACCCCCAAATAATATTCCTTTACGTGCTAATGTTTATCTAGAGAGTATGATAGGTTTAGTAACTACCCTAACCCTAACACGTACCCTAACCCTAACCCCTATCCTAACACTAACGCGTACCCTAACCCTAACCCCTACCCTAACCCTAACACGTACCCTAATCCTAACCCGTACCCTAAACCGAGCCCTAACCCTAACACTAACCCAAACCCTAACCCTAACCCATACCTTACGCCGTACCCGAACCCCTCCCCGAACCCGTACCATAAGCCGTACCCTAAGCCTAACCCTTTGCCTAACACTAACCCTAGGCTACCCTTGACTGCTTCTGCCTCCAATAGATTTCCTAAGCACTGGTGTTTTAAGGAACAGCTTAAAAAGAGAATCCTAATGTGATTTCTTTATAATGGGTGTGTTCCTTACCTAATCCTAGTGTCTAAACTCTTCTCCATGGCTGGACCCCCAAATAATATTCCTCTATGTGCTAAGGGGTATCTAGAGAGTGGGATAGGTTTAATCACTACCCTAACCCTAACGCGTACCCTAACCCTAACCCCTACCCTAACCGTAACACGTACCCTAATCCTAACCCGTACCCTAAACCGAGCCCTAACCCTAACACTAACCCTAACCCTAACCCTAACCCATAGCCTACGCCGTACCCGAAGCCCTCCCCGAACCCGTACCCTAAGCCGTACCCTAAGCCTAACCCTAAGCCTAACCCTAACCCTAGGCTACCCTTGACTGCTTCTGCCTCCAATAGATTTCCTAAGCACTAGTGTTTTAAGGAACAGATTAAAAAGAGAATCCTAATGTGATTTCTTTATAATGGGTGTTTTCCTTATCTTATCCTAGTGTCTAAACTCTTCTCCATGGCTGGACCCCCAAATAATATTCCTTTACGTGCTAAGGGGTAACTAGAGAGTGGGATAGGTTTAATAACTACCCTAACCCTAACGCGTACCCTAACGCTAACCGCTACCCTAACCCTAACTGGTACCCTAATCCTAACCCGTACCCTAAACCGAGCCCTAACCCTAACACTAACCCTAACACTAACCCTAACCCATACCCTATGCCGTACCCGAAGCCCTCCCCGAAACCGTACCCTAAGCCGTACCCTAAGCCTAAACCTAAGCCTAACCCTAACCCTAGGCTACCCTTGACTGCTTCTGCCTCCAATAGATTTCCTAAGCACTAGTGTTTTAAGGAACAGCTTAAAAAGAGAATCCTAATGTGATTTCTTTATAATGGGTGTGTTCCTTATCTAATCCTAGTGTCTAAACTCTTCTCCATGGCTGGACCCCCAAATAATATTCCTTTATGTGCTAAGGGGTATCTAGAGAGTGGGATAGGTTTAATCACTACCCTAACCCTAACGCGTACCATAACCCTAACCCCTACCCTAACCCTAACACGTACCCTAATCCTAACCCGTACCCTAAACCGAGTCCTAACCCTAACACTAACCCTAACCCTAACCCTAAGCCATACCCTACGCCGTACCCGAAGCCCTCCCCGAACCCGTACCCTAAGCCGTACCCTAAGCCTAACCCTAACCCTAGGCTACCCTTGACTGCTTCTGCCTCCAATAGATTTCCTAAGCACTGGTGTTTTAAGGAACAGCTTAAAAAGAGAATCCTAATGTGATTTGTTTATAATGGGTGTGTTCCTTACCTAATCGTAGTGTCTAAACTCTTCTCCATGGCTGGACCCCAAATAATATTCCTTTATGTGCTAAGGGGTATCTAGAGAGTGGGATAGGTTTAATCACTACCCTAACCCTAACGCGTATCATAACCCTAACCCCTACCCTAACCCTAACACGTACCCTAATCCTAACCCGTACCCTAAACCGAGCCCTAACCCTAACACTAACCCTAACCCTAACCCTAACCCATACCCTACGCCGCACCCGAAGCCCTCCCCGAACCCGTACCCTAAGCCGTACCCTAAGCCTACCCCTAAGCCTAACCCTAATCCTAGGCTACCCTTCACTGCTTCTGCCTCCAATAGATTTCCTAAGCACTAGTGTTTTAAGGAACAGCTTAAAAAGAGAATCCTAATGTGATTTCTTTATAATGTGTGTGTTCCTTATATTATCTTAGTGTCTAAACTCTTCTCCATGGCTGGACCCCCAAATAATATTCCTTTACGTGCTAAGGGGTATCTAGAAAGTGGGATAGGTTTAATAACTACCCTAACCCTAACGCGTACCCTAACCCTAACCCCTACCATAACCCTCACACGTACCCTAAACCTAACCCGTACCCTAAACCGAGCCCTAACCCTAACACTAACCCTAACCCTAACCCTAACCCATACCCTACGCCGTACCCGAACCCCTCCCCGAACCCGTACCCTAAGCCGTACCCTAAGCCTAACCCTAAGCCTAACCCTAACCCTAGGCTACCCTTGACTGCTTCTGCCTCCAATATATTTCCTAAGCACTAGAGTTTTAAGGAACAGCTTAAAAAGAGAATCCTAATGTGATTTCTTTATAATGGGTGTGTTCCTTATCTGATCCTAGTGTCTAAACTCTTCTCCATGGCTGGACCCCCAAATAATATTCCTTTACGTGCTAAGGGGTATCTAGAGAGTGGGATATGTTTAATAACTACCCTAACCCTAACGCGTACCCTAACCCTAACCCCTACCCTAACCCTAACACGTACCCTAATCCTAACCCGTACCCTAAACCGAGCCCTAACCCTAACACTAACCCTAACCCTAACCCTAACCCATACCCTACGCCGTACCCGAAGCCCTCCCCGAACCCGTACCCTAAGCCGTACCCTAAGCCTAACCCTAAGCCTAACCCTAACCGTAGGCTACCCTTGACTGCTTTTGCCTCCAATAGATTTCCTAAGCACTAGTGTTTTAAGGAACAGCTTAAAAAGAGAATCCTAATGTGATTTCTTTATAATGGGTGTGTTCCTTATCTTATCCTAGTGTCTAACCTCTTCTCCATGGCTGGACCCCCAAATAATATTCCTTTACGTGCTAAGGGGTAACTAGAGAGTGGGATAGGTTTAATAACTACCCTAACCCTAACGCGTACCCTAACGCTAACCGCTACCCTAACCCTAACAGGTACCCTAATCCTAACCCGTACCCTAAACCGAGCCCTAACCCTAACACTAACCCTAACACTAACCCTAACCCATACCCTACGCCGAACCCGAAGCCCTCCCCGAAACCGTACCCTAAGCCGTACCCTAAGCCTAAACCTAAGCCTAACCCTAACCCTAGGCTACCCTTGACTGCTTCTGCCTCCAATAGATTTCCTAAGCACTAGTGTTTTAAGGAACAGCTTAAAAAGAGAATCCTAATGTGATTTCTTTATAATGGGTGTGTTCCTTATCTAATCCTAGTGTCTAAACTCTTCTCCATGGCTGGACCCCCAAATAATATTCCTTTATGTGCTAAGGGGTATCTAGAGAGTGGGATAGGTTTAATCACTACCCTAACCCTAACGCGTACCATAACCCTAACCCCTACCCTAACCCTAAGACGTACCCTAATCCTAACCCGTACCCTAAACCGAGTCCTAACCCTAACACTAACCCTAACCCTAACCCTAACCCATACCCTACGCCGTACCCGAAGCCCTCCCCGAACCCGTACCCTAAGCCGTACCCTAAGCCTAACCCTAAGCCTAACCCTAACCCTAGGCTACCCTTGAATGCTTCTGCCTCCAATAGATTTCCTAAGCACTAGTGTTTTAAGGAACAGCTTAAAAAGAGAATCCTAATGTGATTTCTTTATAATGTGTGTGTTCCTTATATTATCTTAGTGTCTAAACTCTTCTCCATGGCTGGACACCCAAATAATATTCCTTTACGTGCTAAGGGGTATCTAGAGAGAGGGATAGGTTTAATAACTACCCTAACCCTAACGCGTACCCTAACCCTAACCCCTAACCTAACCCTAACACGTACCCTAATCCTAACCCGTACCCTAAACCGAGCCCTAACCCTAACACTAACCCTAACCCTAACCCTAACCCATACCCTACGCCGTACCCGAAGCCCTCCCCGAACCCGTACCCAAAGCCGTACCCTAAGCTTAACCCTAAGCCTAACCCTAACCCTAGGCTACCCTTGACTGCTTCTGCCTCCAATAGATTTCCTAAGCACTAGTGTTTTAAGGAACAGCTTAAAAAGAGAATCCTAATGTGATTTCTTTATAATGGGTGTGTTCCTTATCTTATCCTAGTGTCTAAACACTTCTCCATGGCTGGACCCCCAAATAATATTCCTTTACGTGCTAAGGGGTAACTAGAGAGTGGGATAGGTTTAATAACTACCCTAACCCTAACGCGTACCCTAACGCTAACCCCTACCCTAACCCTAACACGTACCCTAATCCTAACCCGTAACCTAAACCGAGCCCTAACCCTAACACTAACCCTAACCCTAACCCTAAACCATACCCTACGCCGTACCCGAAGCCCTCCCCGAACCCGTACCCTAAGCCGTACCCTAAGCCTAACCCTAAGCCTAACCCTAACCCTAGGCTACCCTTGACTGCTTCTGCCTCCAATAGATTTCCTAAGCACTAGAGTTTTAAGGAACAGCTTAAAAAGAGAATCCTAATGTGATTTCTTTATAATGGGTGTGTTCCTTATCTGATCCTAGTGTCTAAACTCTTCTCCACGGCTGGACCCCCAAATAATATTCCTTTACGTGCTAAGGGGTATCTAGAGAGTGGGATATGTTTAATAACTACCCTAACCCTAACGCGTACACTAACCATAACCCCTACCCTAACCCTAACACGTACCCTAATCCTAACCCGTACCCTAAACCGAGCCCTAACACTAACACTAACCCTAACCCTAACCCTAACCCATACCCTACGCCGTACCCGAAGCCCTCCCCGAACCCGTACCCTAAGCCGTACCCTAAGCCTAACCCTAAGTCTAACCCTAACCCTAGGCTACCCTTGACTGCTTCTGCCTCCAACAGATTTCCTAAGCACTAGTGTTTTAAGGAACAGCTTAAAGAGAGAATCCTTATGTGATTTCTTTATAATGGGTGTGTTCCTTATCTTATCCTAGTGTCTAAACTCCTCTCCATGGCTGGACCCCCAAATAATATTCCTTTACGTGCTAAGGTGTATCTAGAGAGTGGGATATGTTTAATAACTACCCTAACCCTAACGCGTACCCTAACCCTAACCCCTACCCTAACCCTAACACGTACCCTAATCCTAACCCGTATCCTAAACCGAGCCCTAACCCTAACACTAACCCTAACCCTAACCCTAACCCATACCCTACGCCGTACCCGAAGCCCTCCCCGAAACCGTACCCTAAGCCGTACCCTAAGCCTAACCCTAAGCATAACCCTAACCCTAGGCTACCCTTGACTGCTTCTGCCTCCAATAGATTTCCTAAGCACTAGTGTTTTAAGGAACAGCTTAAAAAGAGAATCCTAATGTGATTTCTTTATAATGGGTGTGTTCCTTATCTAATCCTAGTGTCTAAACTCTTCTCCATGGCTGGAACCCCAAATAATATTACTTTATGTGCTAAGGGGTATCTAGAGAGTGGGATAGGTTTAATCACTACCCTAACCCTAACGCGTAACATAACCCTAACCCCTAACCTAACCCTAACACGTACCCTAATCCTAACCCGTACCCTAAACCGAGTCCTAACCCTAACACTAACCCTAACCCTAACCCTAACCCATACCCTACGCCGTACCCGAAGCCCTCCCCGAACCCGTACCCTAAGCCGTACCCTAAGCCTAACCCTAACCCTAGGCTACCCTTGACTGCTTCTGCCTCCAATAGATTTCCTAAGCACTAGTGTTTTAAGGAACAGCTTAAAAAGAGAATCCTAATGTGATTTCTTTATAATGTGTGTGTTCCTTATATTATCTTAGTGTCTAAACTCTTCTCCATGGCTGGACCCCCAAATAATATTCCTGTACGAGCTAAGGGGTATCTAGAGAGAGGGATAGGTTTAATAACTACCCTAACCCTAACGCGTACCCTAACCCTAACCCCTAACCTAACCCTAACACGTACCCTAATCCTAACCCGTACCCTAAACCGGGCCCTAACCCTAACACTAACCCTAACCCTAACCCTAACCCATACCCTACGCCGTACCCGAAGCCCTCCCCGAACCCGTACCCTAAGCCGTACCCTAAGCCTACCCCTAAGCCTAACCCTAACCCTAGGCTACCCTTGACTGCTTCTGCCTCCAACAGATTTCCTAAGCACTAGTGTTTTAAGGAACAGCTTAAAAAGAGAATCCTAATGTGATTTCTTTATAATGGGTGTGTTCCTTATCTTATCCTAGTGTCTAAACTCTTCTCCATGGCTGGACCACCAAATAATATTCCTTTACGTGCTAAGGGGTAACTAGAGAGTGGGATAGGTTTAATAACTACCCTAACCCTAACGCGTACCCTAACGCTAACCGCTACCCTAAACCTAACACGTACACTAATCCTAACCCGTAACCTAAACCGAGCCCTAACCCTAACACTAACCCTAACCCTAACACTAACCCGTACCCTACGCCGTACCCGAAGCCCTCCCCGAACCCGTACCCTAAGCCGTACCCTAAGCCTAACCCTAAGCCTAACCCTAACCCTAGGCTACCCTTGACTGCTTCTGCCTCCAATAGATTTCCTAAGCACTAGTGTTTTAAGGAACAGCTTAAAAAGAGAATCCTAATGTGATTTGTTTATAATGGGTGTGTTCCTTACCTAATCGTAGTGTCTAAACTCTTCTCCATGGCTGGACCCCCAAATAATATTCCTTTATGTGCTAAGGGGTATCTAGAGAGTGGGATAGGTTTAATCACTACCCTAACCCTAACGCGTACCCTAACCCTAACCCCTACCCTAACCCTAACACGTACCCTAATCCTAACCCGTACCCTAAACCGAGCCCTAACCCTAACACTAACCCTAACCCTAACCCTAACCCATACCCTACGCCGTACCCGAAGCCCTCCCCGAACCCGTACCCTAAGCCGTACCCTAAGCCTAACCCTAAGCCTAACCCTAACCCTAGGCTACCCTTGACTGCTTCTGCCTCCAATATATTTCCTAAGCACTAGTGTTTTAAGGAAAAGCTTAAAAAGAGAATCCTAATGTGATTTCTTTATAATGGGTGTGTTCCCTATCTGATCCTAGTGTCTAAACTCTTCTCCATGGCTGGACCCCCAAATAATATTCCTTTATGTGCTAAGGGTTATCTAGAGAGTGGGATAGGTTTAATCACTACCCTAACCCTAATGCGTACCCAAACGCTAACCCCTACCCTAACCCTAACACGTACCCTTATCCTAACCCGTACCCTAAACCGAGCCCTAACCCTAACACTAACCCTAACCCTAACCCTAACCCATACCCTATGCCGTACCCGAAGCCCTCCCCGAACCCGTACCCTAAGCCGTACGTTAAGCCTAACCCTAAGCCTAACCCTAACCCTAGGCTACCCTTGACTGCTTCTGCCTCCAATATATTTCCTAAGCACTAGAGTTTTAAGGAACAGCTTAAAAAGAGAATCCTAATGTGATTTCTTTATAATGGGTGTGTTCCTTATCTGATCCTAGTGTCTAAACTCTTCTCCATGGCTGGACACCCAAATAATATTCCTTTACGTGCTAAGGGGTATCTAGAGAGTGGGATATGTTTAATAACTACCCTAACCCTAACGAGTACCCTAACCCTAACCCCTACCCTAACCCTAACACGTACCCTAATCCTAACCCGTACCCTAAACCGAGCCCTAACCCTAACACTAACCCTAACCCTAACCCTAACCCATACCCTACGCCGTACCCGAAGCCCTCCCCGAACCCGTACCCTAAGACTAACCCTAAGCCTAACCCTAAACCTAGGCTACCCTTGAATGCTTCTGCCTCCAATAGATTTCCTAAGCACTAGTGTTTTAAGGAACAGCTTAAAAAGAGAATCCTAATGTGATTTTTTATAATGGGTGTGTTCCTTATCTTATCCTAGTGTCTAAACTCTTCTCCATGGCTGGACCCCCAAATAATATTCCTTTACGGGCTAAGGGGTAACTAGAGAGTGGGATAGGTTTAATAACTACCCTAACCCTAACGCGTACCCTAACGCTAACCGCTATCCTAACCCTAACACGTACCCTAATCCTAACACGTACCCTAAACCGAGTCCTAACCCTAACACTAACCCTAACCCTAACCCTAACCCATACCCTATGCCGTACCCGAAGCCCTCCCCGAACGCGTACCCTAAGCCGTACCCTAAGCCTAACCCTAAGCCTAACCCTAACCCTAGGCTACCCTTGACTGCTTCTGCCTCCAACAGATTTCCTAAGCACTAGTGTTTTAAGGAACAGTTTAAAAAGAGAATCAAATGTGATTTCTTTATAATGGGTGTGTTCCTTATCTTATCCTAGTGTCTAAACTCTTCTCCATGGCTGGACCCCCAATTAATATTCCTTTACGTGCTAAGGGGTAACTAGAGAGTGGGATAGGTTTAATAACTACCCTAACCCTAACGCGTACCCTAACGCTAACCGCTACCCTAACCCTAACAGGTACCCTAATCCTAACCCGTACCCTAAACCGAGCCCTAACCCTAACACTAACCCTAACACTAACCCTAACCCGTACCCTACGCCGTACCCGAAGCCCTCCCCGAACCCGTACCCTAAGCCGTACCCTAAGCCTAACCCTAAGCCTAACCCTAACCCTAGGCTACCCTTGACTGCTTCTGCCTCCAATAGATTTCCTAAGCACTAGTGTTTTAAGGAACAGCTTAAAAAGAGAATCCTAATGTGATTTCTTTATAATGGGTGTGTTCCTTATCTTATCCTAGTGTCTAAACTCTTCTCCATGGCTGGACCCCCAAATAATATTCCTTTACGTGCTAAGGGGTATCTAGAGAGTGGGTTAGGTTTAATCACTACCCTAACCCTAACGCGTACCATAACCCTAACACCTACCCTAACCCTAACACGTACCCTAATCCTAACCCGTACCCTAAACCGAGTCCTAACCCTAACACTAACCCTAACCCTAACCCTAACCCATACCCTACGCCGTACCCGAAGCCCTCCCCGAACCCGTACCCTAAGCCGTACCCTAAGCCTAACCCTAAGCCTAACCCTAACCCTAGGCTACCCTTGACTGCTTCTGCCTCCAATAGATTTCCTAAGCACTAGTGTTTTAAGGAACAGCTTAAAAAGAGAATCCTAATGTGATTTCTTTATAATGTGTGTGTTCCTTATATTATCCTAGTGTCTAAACTCTTCTCCATGGCTGGACACCCAAATAATATTCCTTTACGTGCTAAGGGGTATCTAGAGAGAGGGATAGGTTTAATAACTACCCTAACCCTAACGCGTACCCTAACCCTAACCCCTACCCTAACCCTAACACGTACCCTAATCCTAACCCGTACCCTAAACCGAGCCCTAACCCTAACACTAACCCTAACCCTAACCCTAACCCATACCCTACGCCGTACCCGAAGCCCTCCTCGAACCCGTACCCTAAGCCGTACCCTAAGCCTAACCCTAAGCCTAACCCTAACCCTAGGCTACCCTTGACTGCTTCTGCCTCCAATAGATTTCCTAAGCACTAGTGTTTTAAGGAACAGCTTAAAAAGAGAATCCTAATGTGATTTCTTTATAATGGGTGTGTTCCTTATCTTATCCTACTGTCTAAACACTTCTCCATGGCTGGACCCCCAAATAATATTCCTTTACGTGCTAAGGGGTAACTAGAGAGTGGGATAGGTTTAATAACTACCCTAACCCTAACGCGTACCCTAACGCTAACCCCTACCCTAACCCTAACACGTACCCTAATCCTAACCCGTAACCTAAACCGAGCCCTAACCCTAACACTAACCCTAACCCTAACCCTAAACCATACCCTACGCCGTACCCGAAGCCCTCCCCGAACCCGTGCCCTAAGCCGTACCCTAAGCCTAACCCTAAGCCTAACCCTAACCCTAGGCTACCCTTGACTGCTTCTGCCTCCAATAGATTTCCTAAGCACTAGAGTTTTAAGGAACAGCTTAAAAAGAGAATCCTAATGTGATTTCTTTATAATGGGTGTGTTCCTTATCTGATCCTAGTGTCTAAACTCTTCTCCATGGCTGGACCCCCAAATAATATTCCTTTACGTGCTAAGGGGTATCAAGAGAGTGGGATATGTTTAATAACTACCCTAACCCTAACGCGTACACTAACCATAACCCCTACCCTAACCCTAACACGTACACTAATCCTAACCCGTACCCTAAACCGAGCCCTAACCCTAACACTAACCCTAACCCTAACCCTAACCCGTGCCCTAAGCCGTACCCTAAGCCTAACCCTAAGTCTAACCCTAACCCTAGGCTACCCTTGACTGCTTCTGCCTCCAACAGATTTCCTAAGCACTAGTGTTTTAAGGAACAGCTTAAAAAGAGAATCCTAATGTGATTTCTTTATAATGGGTGTGTTCCTTATCTTATCCTAGTGTCTAAACACTTCTCCATGGCTGGACCCCCACATAATATTCCTTTACGTGCTAAGGGGTAACTAGAGAGTGGGATAGGTTTAATAACTACCCTAACCCTAACGCGTACCCTAACGCTAACCCCTACCCTAACCCTAACACGTACCCTAATCCTAACCCGTAACCTAAACCGAGCCCTAACCCTAACACTAACCCTAACCCTAACCCTAACCCATACCCTACGCCGTACCCGAAGCCCTCCCCGAACCCGTACCCTAAGCCGTACCCTAAGCCTAACCCTAATCCTAACCCTAACCCTAGGCTACCCTTGACTGCTTCTGCCTCCAACAGATTTCCTAAGCACTAGTGTTTTAAGGAACAGCTTAAAAAGAGAATCCTAATGTGATTTCTTTATAATGGGTGTGTTCCTTATCTTATCCTAGTGTCTAAACTCTTCTCCATGGCTGGACCACCAAATAATATTCCTTTACGTGCTAAGGGGTAACTAGAGAGTGGGATAGGTTTAATATCTACCCTAACCCTAACGCGTACCCTAACGCTAACCGCTACCCTAAACCTAACACGTACACTAATCCTAACCCGTACCCTAAACCGAGCCCTAACCCTAACACTAACCCTAACCCTAACCCTAACCCGTACCCTACGCCGTACCCGAAGCCCTCCCCGAACCCGTACCCTAAGCCGTACCCTAAGCCTAACCCTAAGCCTAACCCTAACCCTAGGCTACCCTTGACTGCTTCTGCCTCCAATAGATTTCCTAAGCACTAGTGTTTTAAGGAACAGCTTAAAAAGAGAATCCTAATGTGATTTCTTTATAATGGGTGTGTTCCTTATCTTATCCTAGTGTCTAAACTCTTCTCCATGGCTGGACCCCCAAATAATATTCCTTTACGTGCTAATGTTTATCTAGAGAGTATGATAGGTTTAGTAACTACCCTAACCCTAACACGTACCCTAACCCTAACCCCTACCCTAACACTAACGCGTACCCTAACCCTAACCCCTACCCTAACCCTAACACGTACCCTAATCCTAACCCGTACCCTAAACCGAGACCTAACCCTAACACTAACCCAAACCCTAACCCTAACCCATACCTTACGCCGTACCCGAACCCCTCCCCGAACCCGTACCCTAAGCCGTACCCTAAGCCTAACCCTATGCCTAACACTAACCCTAGGCTACCCTTGACTGCTTCTGCCTCCAATAGATTTCCTAAGCACTGGTGTTTTAAGGAACAGCTTAAAAAGAGAATCCTAATGTGATTTGTTTATAATGGGTGTGTTCCTTACCTAATCGTAGTGTCTAAACTCTTCTCCATGGCTGGACCCCCAAATAATATTCCTTTATGTGCTAAGGGGTATCTAGAGAGTGGGATAGGTTTAATCACTACCCTAACCCTAACGCGTACCCTAACCCTAACCCCTACCCTAACCCTAACACGTACCCTAATCCTAACCCGTACCCTAAACCGAGCCCTAACCCTAACACTAACCCTAACCCTAACCCTAACCCATACCCTACGCCGTACCCGAAGCCCTCCCCGAACCCGTACCCTAAGCCGTACCCTAAGCCTAACCCTAAGCCTAACCCTAACCCTAGGCTACCCTTGACTGCTTCTGCCTCCAATATATTTCCTAAGCACTAGTGTTTTAAGGAAAAGCTTAAAAAGAGAATCCTAATGTGATTTCTTTATAATGGGTGTGTTCCCTATCTGATCCTAGTGTCTAAACTCTTCTCCATGGCTGGACCCCCAAATAATATTCCTTTATGTGCTAAGGGTTATCTAGAGAGTGGGATAGGTTTAATCACTACCCTAACCCTAACGCGTACCCAAACGCTAACCCCTACCCTAACCCTAACACGTACCCTTATCCTAACCCGTACCCTAAACCGAGCCCTAACCCTAACACTAACCCTAACCCTAACCCTAACCCATACCCTATGCCGTACCCGAAGCCCTCCCCGAACCCGTACCCTAAGCCGTACGTTAAGCCTAACCCTAAGCCTAACCCTAACCCTAGGCTACCCTTGACTGCTTCTGCCTCCAATAGATTTCCTAAGCACTAGTGTTTTAAGGAACAGCTTAAAAAGAGAATCCTAATGTGATTTCTTTATAATGTGTGTGTTCCTTATATTATCTTAGTGTCTAAACTCTTCTCCATGGCTGGACCCCCAAATAATATTCCTTTACGTGCTAAGGGGTATCTAGAGAGTGGGATAGGTTTAATAACTACCCTAACCGTAACGTGTACCCTAACCCTAACCCTTACCCTAAACCGAGCCCTAACCCTAACACTAACCCTAACCCTAACCCTAAGCCATACCCTACGCCGTACCCGAAGCCCTCCCCGAACCCGTACCCTAAGCCGTACCCTAAGCCTAACCCTAAGCCTAACCCTAACCCTAGGCTACCCTTGACTGCTTCTGCCTCCAATAGATTTCCTAAGCACTAGTGTTTTAAGGAACAGCTTAAAAAGAGAATCCTAATGTGATTTCTTTATAATGGGTGTGTTCCTTATCTTATCCTAGTGTCTAAACTCTTCTCCATGGCTGGACCCCCAAATAATATTCCTTTACGTGCTAATGTTTATCTAGAGAGTATGATAGGTTTAGTAACTACCCTAACCCTAACACGTACCCTAACCCTAACCCCTACCCTAACACTAACGCGTACCCTAACCCTAACCCCTACCCTAACCCTAACACGTACCCTAATCCTAACCCGTACCCTAAACCGAGCCTTAACCCTAACACTAACCCAAACCCTAACCCTAACCCATACCTTACGCCGTACCCGAACCCCTCCCCGAACCCGTACCCTAAGCCGTACCCTAAGCCTAACCCTATGCCTAACACTAACCCTAGGCTACCCTTGACTGCTTCTGCCTCCAATAGATTTCCTAAGCACTGGTGTTTTAAGGAACAGCTTAAAAAGAGAATCCTAATGTGATTTCTTTATAATGGGTGTGTTCCTTACCTAATCCTAGTGTCTAAACTCTTCTCCATGGCTGGACCCCCAAATAATATTCCTCTATGTGCTAAGGGGTATCTAGAGAGTGGGATAGGTTTAATCACTACCCTAACCCTAACGCGTACCCTAAACCTAACCCCTACCCTAACCGTAACACGTACCCTAATCCTAACCCGTACCCTAAACCGAGCCCTAACCCTAACACTAACCCTAACCCTAACCCTAACCCATAGCCTACGCCGTACCCGAAGCCCTCCCCGAACCCGTACCCTAAGCCGTACCCTAAGCCTAACCCTAAGCCTAACCCTAACCCTAGGCTACCCTTGACTGCTTCTGCCTCCAATAGATTTCCTAAGCACTAGTGTTTTAAGGAACAGATTAAAAAGAGAATCCTAATGTGATTTCTTTATAATGGGTGTTTTCCTTATCTTATCCTAGTGTCTAAACTCTTCTCCATGGCTGGACCCCCAAATAATATTCCTTTACGTGCTAAGGGGTAACTAGAGAGTGGGATAGGTTTAATAACTACCCTAACCCTAACGCGTACCCTAACGCTAACCGCTACCCTAACCCTAACAGGTACCCTAATCCTAACCCGTACCCTAAACCGAGCCCTAACCCTAACACTAACCCTAACACTAACCCTAACCCATACCCTACGCCGTACCCGAAGCCCTCCCCGAAACCGTACCCTAAGCCGTACCCTAAGCCTAAACCTAAGCCTAACCCTAACCCTAGGCTACCCTTGACTGCTTCTGCCTCCAATAGATTTCCTAAGCACTAGTGTTTTAAGGAACAGCTTAAAAAGAGAATCCTAATGTGATTTCTTTATAATGGGTGTGTTCCTTATCTAATCCTAGTGTCTAAACTCTTCTCCATGGCTGGACCCCCAAATAATATTCCTTTATGTGCTAAGGGGTATCTAGAGAGTGGGATAGGTTTAATCACTACCCTAACCCTAACGCGTACCATAACCCTAACCCCTACCCTAACCCTAACACGTACCCTAATCCTAACCCGTACCCTAAACCGAGTCCTAACCCTAACACTAACCCTAACCCTAACCCTAAGCCATACCCTACGCCGTACCCGAAGCTCTCCCCGAACCCGTACCCTAAGCCGTACCCTAAGCCTAACCCTAACCCTAGGCTACCCTTGACTGCTTCTGCCTCCAATAGATTTCCTAAGCACTAGTGTTTTAAGGAACAGCTTAAAAAGAGAATCCTAATGTGATTTCTTTATAATGGGTGTTTTCCTTATCTTATCCTAGTGTCTAAACTCTTCTCCATGGCTGGACCCCTAAATAATATTCCTTTACGTGCTAAGGGGTAACTAGAGAGTGGGATAGGTTTAATAACTACCCTAACCCTAACGCGTACCCTAACGCTAACCGCTACCCTAACCCTAACAGGTACCCTAATCCTAACCCGTACCCTAAACCGAGCCCTAACCCTAACACTAACCCTAACACTAACCCTAACCCATACCCTACGCCGTACCCGAAGCCCTCCCCGAAACCGTACCCTAAGCCGTACCCTAAGCCTAAACCTAAGCCTAACCCTAACCCTAGGCTACCCTTGACTGCTTCTGCCTCCAATAGATTTCCTAAGCACTAGTGTTTTAAGGAACAGCTTAAAAAGAGAATCCTAATGTGATTTCTTTATAATGGGTGTGTTCCTTATCTAATCCTAGTGTCTAAACTCTTCTCCATGGCTGGACCCCCAAATAATATTCCTTTATGTGCTAAGGGGTATCTAGAGAGTGGGATAGGTTTAATCACTACCCTAACCCTAACGCGTACCCTAACCCTAACCCCTACCCTAACCCTAACACGTACCCTAATCCTAACCCGTACCCTAAACCGAGCCCTAACCCTAACACTAACCCTAACCCTAACCCTAAGCCATACCCTACGCCGTACCCGAAGCCCTCCCCGAAAACGTACCCTAAGCCGTACCCTAAGCCTAACCCTAAGCCTAACCCTAACCCTAGGCTACCCTTGACTGCTTCTGCCTCCAATAGATTTCCTAAGCACTAGTGTTTTAAGGAACAGCTTAAAAAGAGAATCCTAATGTGATTTCTTTATAATGGGTGTGTTCCTTATATTATCCTAGTGTCTAAACACTTCTCCATGGCTGGACCCCCACATAATATTCCTTTACGTGCTAAGGGGTAACTAGAGAGTGGGATAGGTTTAATAACTACCCTAACCCTAACGCGTACCCTAACGCTAACCCCTACCCTAACCCTAACACGTACCCTAATCCTAACCCGTAACCTAAACCGAGCCCTAACCCTAACACTAACCCTAACCCTAACCCTAACCCATACCCTACGCCGTACGCGAAGCCCTCCCCGAACCCGTACCCTAAGCCGTACCCTAAGCCTAACCCTAATCCTAACCCTAACCCTAGGCTACCCTTGACTGCTTCTGCCTCCAACAGATTTCCTAAGCACTAGTGTTTTAAGGAACAGCTTAAAAAGAGAATCCTAATGTGATTTCTTTATAATGGGTGTGTTCCTTATCTTATCCTAGTGTCTAAACTCTTCTCCATGGCTGGACCACCAAATAATATTCCTTTACGTGCTAAGGGGTAACTAGAGAGTGGGATAGGTTTAATATCTACCCTAACCCTAACGCGTACCCTAACGCTAACCGCTACCCTAAACCGAACACGTACACTAATCCTAACCCGTACCCTAAACCGAGCCCTAACCCTAACACTAACCCTAACCCTAACCCTAACCCGTACCCTACGCCGTACCCGAAGCCCTCCCCGAACCCGTACCCTAAGCCGTACCCTAAGCCTAACCCTAAGCCTAACCCTAACCCTAGGCTACCCTTGACTGCTTCTGCCTCCAATAGATTTCCTAAGCACTAGTGTTTTAAGGAACAGCTTAAAAAGAGAATCCTAATGTGATTTCTTTATAATGGGTGTGTTCCTTATCTTATCCTAGTGTCTAAACTCTTCTCCATGGCTGGACCCCCAAATAATATTCCTTTACGTGCTAATGTTTATCTAGAGAGTATGATAGGTTTAGTAACTACCCTAACCCTAACACGTACCCTAACCCTAACCCCTACCCTAACACTAACGCGTACCCTAACCCTAACCCCTACCCTAACCCTAACACGTACCCTAATCCTAACCCGTACCCTAAACCGAGCCCTAACCCTAACACTAACCCAAACCCTAACCCTAACCCATACCTTACGCCGTACCCGAACCCCTCCCCGAACCCGTACCCTAATCCGTACCCTAAGCCTAACCCTATGCCTAACACTAACCCTAGGCTACCCTTGACTGCTTCTGCCTCCAATAGATTTCCTAAGCACTGGTGTTTTAAGGAACAGCTTAAAAAGAGAATCCTAATGTGATTTGTTTATAATGGGTGTGTTCCTTACCTAATCGTAGTGTCTAAACTCTTCTCCATGGCTGGACCCCCAAATAATATTCCTCTATGTGCTAAGGGGTATCTAGAGAGTGGGATAGGTTTAATCACTACCCTAACCCTAACGCGTACCCTAACCCTAACCCCTACCCTAACCCTAACACGTACCCTAATCCTAACCCATACTCTAAACCGAGCCCTAACCCTAACACTAACCCTAACCCTAACCCTAACCCATGGCCTACGCCGTACCCGAAGCCCTCCCCGAACCCGTACCCTAAGCCGTACCCTAAGCCTAACCCTAAGCCTAACCCTAACCCTAGGCTACCCTTGACTGCTTCTGCCTCCAATAGATTTCCTAAGCACTAGTGTTTTAAGGAACAGATAAAAAAGAGAATCCTAATGTGATTTCTTTATAATGGGTGTTTTCCTTATCTTATCCTAGTGTCTAAACTCTTCTCCATGGCTGGACCCCCAAATAATATTCCTTTACGTGCTAAGGGGTAACTAGAGAGTGGGATAGGTTTAATAACTACCCTAACCCTAACGCGTACCCTAACGCTAACCGCTACCCTAACCCTAACAGGTACCCTAATCCTAACCCGTACCCTAAACCGAGCCCTAACCCTAACACTAACCCTAACACTAACCCTAACCCATACCCTACGCCGTACCCGAAGCCCTCCCCGAAACCGTACTCTAAGCCGTACCCTAAGCCTAAACCTAAGCCTAACCCTAACCCTAGGCTACCCTTGACTGCTTCTGCCTCCAATAGATTTCCTAAGCACTAGTGTTTTAAGGAACAGCTTAAAAAGAGAATCCTAATGTGATTTCTTTATAATGGGTGTGTTCCTTATCTAATCCTAGTGTCTAAACTCTTCTCCATGGCTGGACCCCCAAATAATATTCCTTTATGTGCTAAGGGGTATCTAGAGAGTGGGATAGGTTTAATCACTACCCTAACCCTAACGCGTACCATAACCCTAACCCCTACCCTAACCCTAACACGTACCCTAATCCTAACCCGTACCCTAAACCGAGTCCTAACCCTAACACTAACCCTAACCCTTACCCTAACCCACACCCTACGCCGTACCCGAAGCCCTCCCCGAACCCGTACCCTAAGCCGTACCCTAAGCCTAACCCTAACCCTAGGCTACCCTTGACTGCTTCTGCCTCCAATAGATTTCCTAAGCACTAGTGTTTTAAGGAACAGCTTAAAAAGAGAATCCTAATGTGATTTCTTTATAATGTGTGTGTTCCTTATATTATCTTAGTGTCTAAACTCTTCTCCATGGCTGGACCCCCAAATAATATTCCTTTACGTGCTAAGGGGTATCTAGAGAGAGGGATAGGTTTAATAACTACCCTAACCCTAACGCGTACCCTAACCCTAACCCCTAACCTAACCCTAACACGTACCCTAATCCTAACCCGTACCCTAACCCGAGCCCTAACCCTAACACTAACCCTAACCCTAACCCTAACCCATACCCTACGCCGTACCTGAAGCCCTCCCCGAACCCGTACCCTAAGCCGTACCCTAAGCCTACCCCTAAGCCTAACCCTAACCCTAGGTTACCCTTGACTGCTTCTGCCTCCAATAGATTTCCTAAGCACTAGTGTTTTAAGGAACAGCTTAAAAAGAGAATCCTAATGTGATTTCTTTATAATGTGTGTGTTCCTTATATTATCTTAGTGTCTAAACTCTTCTCCATGGCTGGACCCCCAAATAATATTCCTTTACGTGCTAAGGGGTATCTAGAGAGTGGGATAGGTTTAATAACTACCCTAACCCTAACGCGTACCCTAACCCTAACCCCTAACCTAACCCTAACACGTACCCTAATCCTAACCCGTACCCTAAACCGAGCCCTAACCCTAACACTAACCCTAACCCTAACCCTAACCCATACCCTACGCCGTACCCGAAGCCCTCCCCGAAAACGTACCCTAAGCCGTACCCTAAGCCTAACCCTAAGCCTAACCCTAACCCTAGGCTACCCTTGACTGCTTCTGCCTCCAATAGATTTCCTAAGCACTACTGTTTTAAGGAACAGCTTAAAAAGAGAATCCTAATGTGATTTCTTTATAATGGGTGTGTTCCTTATCTTATCCTAGTGTCTAAACACTTCTCCATGGCTGGACCCCCACATAATATTCCTTTACGTGCTAAGGGGTAACTAGAGAGTGGGATAGGTTTAATAACTACCCTAACCCTAACGCGTACCCTAACGCTAACCCCTACCCTAACCCTAACACGTACCCTAATCCTAACCCGTAACCTAAACCGAGCCCTAACCCTAACACTAACCCTAACCCTAACCCTAACCCATACCCTACGCCGTACCCGAAGCCCTCCCCGAACCCGTACCCTAAGCCGTACCCTAAGCCTAACCCTAATCCTAACCCTAACCCTAGGCTACCCTTGACTGCTTCTGCCTCCAACAGATTTCCTAAGCACTAGTGTTTTAAGGAACAGCTTAAAAAGAGAATCCTAATGTGATTTCTTTATAATGGGTGTGTTCCTTATCTTATCCTAGTGTCTAAACTCTTCTCCATGGCTGGACCACAAAATAATATTCCTTTACGTGCTAAGGGGTATCTAGAGAGTGGGATAGGTTTAATATCTACCCTAACCCTAACGCGTACCCTAACGCTAACCGCTACCCTAAACCTAACACGTACACTAATCCTAACCCGTACCCTAAACCGAGCCCTAACCCTAACACTAACCCTAACCCTAACCCTAACCCGTACCCTACGCCGTACCCGAAGCCCTCCCCGAACCCGTACCCTAAGCCGTACCCTAAGCCTAACCCTAAGCCTAACCCTAACCCTAGGCTACCCTTGACTGCTTCTGCCTCCAATAGATTTCCTAAGCACTAGTGTTTTAAGGAACAGCTTAAAAAGAGAATCCTAATGTGATTTCTTTATAATGGGTGTGTTCCTTATCTTATCCTAGTGTCTAAACTCTTCTCCATGGCTGGACCCCCAAATAATATTCCTTTACGTGCTAATGTTTATCTAGAGAGTATGATAGGTTTAGTAACTACCCTAACCCTAACACGTACCCTAACCCTAACCCCTACCCTAACACTAACGCGTACCCTAACCCTAACCCCTACCCTAACCCTAACACGTACCCTAATCCTAACCCGTACCCTAAACCGAGCCCTAACCCTAACACTAACCCAAACCCTAACCCTAACCCATACCTTACGCCGTACCCGAACCCCTCCCCGAACCCGTACCCTAAGCCGTACCCTAAGCCTAACCCTATGCCTAACACTAACCCTAGGCTACCCTTGACTGCTTCTGCCTCCAATAGATTTCCTAAGCACTGGTGTTTTAAGGAACAGCTTAAAAAGAGAATCCTAATGTGATTTGTTTATAATGGGTGTGTTCCTTACCTAATCGTAGTGTCTAAACTCTTCTCCATGGCTGGACCCCCAAATAATATTCCTTTATGTGCTAAGGGGTATCTAGAGAGTGGGATAGGTTTAATCACTACCCTAACCCTAACGCGTACCCTAACCCTAACCCCTACCCTAACCCTAACACGTACCCTAATCCTAACCCGTACCCTAAACCGAGCCCTAACCCTAACACTAACCCTAACCCTAACCCTAACCCATACCCTACGCCGTACCCGAAGCCCTCCCCGAACCCGTACCCTAAGCCGTACCCTAAGCCTAACCCTAAGCCTAACCCTAACCCTAGGCTACCCTTGACTGCTTCTGCCTCCAATATATTTCCTAAGCACTAGTGTTTTAAGGAACAGCTTAAAAAGAGAATCCTAATGTGATTTCTTTATAATGTGTGTGTTCCTTATATTATCTTAGTGTCTAAACTCTTCTCCATGGCTGGACCCCCAAATAATATTCCTTTACGTGCTAAGGGGTATCTAGAGAGTGGGATAGGTTTAATAACTACCCTAACCGTAACGTGTACCCTAACCCTAACCCTTACCCTAAACCGAGCCCTAAACCTAACACTAACCCTAACCCTAACCCTAAGCCATACCCTACGCCGTACCCGAAGCCCTCCCCGAACCCGTACCCTAAGCCGTACCCTAAGCCTAACCCTAAGCCTAACCCTAACCCTAGGCTACCCTTGACTGCTTCTGCCTCCAATAGATTTCCTAAGCACTAGTGTTTTAAGGAACAGCTTAAAAAGAGAATCCTAATGTGATTTCTTTATAATGGGTGTGTTCCTTATCTTATCCTAGTGTCTAAACTCTTCTCCATGGCTGGACCCCCAAATAATATTCCTTTACGTGCTAATGTTTATCTAGAGAGTATGATAGGTTTAGTAACTACCCTAACCCTAACACGTACCCTAACCCTAACCCCTATCCTAACACTAACGCGTACCCTAACCCTAACCCCTACCCTAACCCTAACACGTACCCTAATCCTAACCCGTACCCTAAACCGAGCCCTAACCCTAACACTAACCCAAACCCTAACCCTAACCCATACCTTACGCCGTACCCGAACCCCTCCCCGAACCCGTACCCTAAGCCGTACCCTAAGCCTAACCCTTTGCCTAACACTAACCCTAGGCTACCCTTGACTGCTTCTGCCTCCAATAGATTTCCTAAGCACTGGTGTTTTAAGGAACAGCTTAAAAAGAGAATCCTAATGTGATTTCTTTATAATGGGTGTGTTCCTTACCTAATCCTAGTGTCTAAACTCTTCTCCATGGCTGGACCCCCAAATAATATTCCTCTATGTGCTAAGGGGTATCTAGAGAGTGGGATAGGTTTAATCACTACCCTAACCCTAACGCGTACCCTAACCCTAACCCCTACCCTAACCGTAACACGTACCCTAATCCTAACCCGTACCCTAAACCGAGCCCTAACCCTAACACTAACCCTAACCCTAACCCTAACCCATAGCCTACGCCGTACCCGAAGCCCTCCCCGAACCCGTACCCTAAGCCGTACCCTAAGCCTAACCCTAAGCCTAACCCTAACCCTAGGCTACCCTTGACTGCTTCTGCCTCCAATAGATTTCCTAAGCACTAGTGTTTTAAGGAACAGATTAAAAAGAGAATCCTAATGTGATTTCTTTATAATGGGTGTTTTCCTTATCTTATCCTAGTGTCTAAACTCTTCTCCATGGCTGGACCCCCAAATAATATTCCTTTACGTGCTAAGGGGTAACTAGAGAGTGGGATAGGTTTAATAACTACCCTAACCCTAACGCGTACCCTAACGCTAACCGCTACCCTAACCCTAACAGGTACCCTAATCCTAACCCGTACCCTAAACCGAGCCCTAACCCTAACACTAACCCTAACACTAACCCTAACCCATACCCTACGCCGTACCCGAAGCCCTCCCCGAAACCGTACCCTAAGCCGTACCCTAAGCCTAAACCTAAGCCTAACCCTAACCCTAGGCTACCCTTGACTGCTTCTGCCTCCAATAGATTTCCTAAGCACTAGTGTTTTAAGGAACAGCTTAAAAAGAGAATCCTAATGTGATTTCTTTATAATGGGTGTGTTCCTTATCTAATCCTAGTGTCTAAACTCTTCTCCATGGCTGGACCCCCAAATAATATTCCTTTATGTGCTAAGGGGTATCTAGAGAGTGGGATAGGTTTAATCACTACCCTAACCCTAACGCGTACCATAACCCTAACCCCTACCCTAACCCTAACACGTACCCTAATCCTAACCCGTACCCTAAACCGAGTCCTAACCCTAACACTAACCCTAACCCTAACCCTAAGCCATACCCTACGCCGTACCCGAAGCCCTCCCCGAACCCGTACCCTAAGCCGTACCCTAAGCCTAACCCTAACCCTAGGCTACCCTTGACTGCTTCTGCCTCCAATAGATTTCCTAAGCACTGGTGTTTTAAGGAACAGCTTAAAAAGAGAATCCTAATGTGATTTGTTTATAATGGGTGTGTTCCTTACCTAATCGTAGTGTCTAAACTCTTCTCCATGGCTGGACCCCAAATAATATTCCTTTATGTGCTAAGGGGTATCTAGAGAGTGGGATAGGTTTAATCACTACCCTAACCCTAACGCGTATCATAACCCTAACCCCTACCCTAACCCTAACACGTACCCTAATCCTAACCCGTACCCTAAACCGAGCCCTAACCCTAACACTAACCCAAACCCTAACCCTAACCCATACCTTACGCCGTACCCGAACCCCTCCCCGAACCCGTACCCTAAGCCGTACCCTAAGCCTAACCCTATGCCTAACACTAACCCTAGGCTACCCTTGACTGCTTCTGCCTCCAATAGATTTCCTAAGCACTGGTGTTTTAAGGAACAGCTTAAAAAGAGAATCCTAATGTGATTTGTTTATAATGGGTGTGTTCCTTACCTAATCGTAGTGTCTAAACTCTTCTCCATGGCTGGACCCCCAAATAATATTCCTTTATGTGCTAAGGGGTATCTAGAGAGTGGGATAGGTTTAATCACTACCCTAACCCTAACGCGTACCCTAACACTAACCCCTACCCTAACCCTAACACGTACCCTAATCCTAACCCGTACCCTAAACCGAGCCCTAACCCTAACACTAACCCTAACCCTAACCCTAACCCATACCCTACGCCGTACCCGAAGCCCTCCCCGAACCCGTACCCTAAGCCGTACCCTAAGCCTAACCCTAAGCCTAACCATAACCCTAGGCTACCCTTGACTGCTTCTGCCTCCAATATATTTCCTAAGCACTAGTGTTTTAAGGAAAAGCTTAAAAAGAGAATCCTAATGTGATTTCTTTATAATGGGTGTGTTCCCTATCTAATCCTAGTGTCTAAACTCTTCTCCATGGCTGGACCCCCAAATAATATTCCTTTATGTGCTAAGGGTTATCTAGAGAGTGGGATAGGTTTAATCACTACCCTAACCCTAACGCGTACCCAAACGCTAACCCCTACCCTAACCCTAACACGTACCCTTATCCTAACCCGTACCCTAAACCGAGCCCTAACCCTAACACTAACCCTAACCCTAACCCTAACCCATACCCTATGCCGTACCCGAAGCCCTCCCCGAACCCGTACCCTAAGCCGTACGTTAAGCCTAACCCTAAGCCTAACCCTAACCCTAGGCTACCCTTGACTGCTTCTGCCTCCAATAGATTTCCTAAGCACTAGTGTTTTAAGGAACAGCTTAAAAAGAGAATCCTAATGTGATTTCTTTATAATGTGTGTGTTCCTTATATTATCTTAGTGTCTAAACTCTTCTCCATGGCTGGACCCCCAAATAATATTCCTTTACGTGCTAAGGGGTATCTAGAGAGTGGGATAGGTTTAATAACTACCCTAACCGTAACGTGTACCCTAACCCTAACCCTTACCCTAAACCGAGCCCTAAACCTAACACTAACCCTAACCCTAACCCTAAGCCATACCCTACGCCGTACCCGAAGCCCTCCCCGAACCCGTACCCTAAGCCGTACCCTAAGCCTAACCCTAAGCCTAACCCTAACCCTAGGCTACCCTTGACTGCTTCTGCCTCCAATAGATTTCCTAAGCACTAGTGTTTTAAGGAACAGCTTAAAAAGAGAATCCTAATGTGATTTCTTTATAATGGGTGTGTTCCTTATCTTATCCTAGTGTCTAAACTCTTCTCCATGGCTGGACCCCCAAATAATATTCCTTTACGTGCTAATGTTTATCTAGAGAGTATGATAGGTTTAGTAACTACCCTAACCCTAACACGTACCCTAACCCTAACCCCTATCCTAACACTAACGCGTACCCTAACCCTAACCCCTACCCTAACCCTAACACGTACCCTAATCCTAACCCGTACCCTAAACCGAGCCCTAACCCTAACACTAACCCAAACCCTAACCCTAACCCATACCTTACGCCGTACCCGAACCCCTCCCCGAACCCGTACCCTAAGCCGTACCCTAAGCCTAACCCTTTGCCTAACACTAACCCTAGGCTACCCTTGACTGCTTCTGCCTCCAATAGATTTCCTAAGCACTGGTGTTTTAAGGAACAGCTTAAAAAGAGAATCCTAATGTGATTTCTTTATAATGGGTGTGTTCCTTACCTAATCCTAGTGTCTAAACTCTTCTCCATGGCTGGACCCCCAAATAATATTCCTCTATGTGCTAAGGGGTATCTAGAGAGTGGGATAGGTTTAATCACTACCCTAACCCTAACGCGTACCCTAATCCTAACCCCTACCCTAACCGTAACACGTACCCTAATCCTAACCCGTACCCTAAACCGAGCCCTAACCCTAACACTAACCCTAACCCTAACCCTAACCCATAGCCTACGCCGTACCCGAAGCCCTCCCCGAACCCGTACCCTAAGCCGTACCCTAAGCCTAACCCTAAGCCTAACCCTAACCCTAGGCTACCCTTGACTGCTTCTGCCTCCAATAGATTTCCTAAGCACTAGTGTTTTAAGGAACAGATTAAAAAGAGAATCCTAATGTGATTTCTTTATAATGGGTGTTTTCCTTATCTTATCCTAGTGTCTAAACTCTTCTCCATGGCTGGACCCCCAAATAATATTCCTTTACGTGCTAAGGGGTAACTAGAGAGTGGGATAGGTTTAATAACTACCCTAACCCTAACGCGTACCCTAACGCTAACCGCTACCCTAACCCTAACAGGTACCCTAATCCTAACCCGTACCCTAAACCGAGCCCTAACCCTAACACTAACCCTAACACTAACCCTAACCCATACCCTACGCCGTACCCGAAGCCCTCCCCGAAACCGTACCCTAAGCCGTACCCTAAGCCTAAACCTAAGCCTAACCCTAACCCTAGGCTACCCTTGACTGCTTCTGCCTCCAATAGATTTCCTAAGCACTAGTGTTTTAAGGAACAGCTTAAAAAGAGAATCCTAATGTGATTTCTTTATAATGGGTGTGTTCCTTATCTAATCCTAGTGTCTAAACTCTTCTCCATGGCTGGACCCCCAAATAATATTCCTTTATGTGCTAAGGGGTATCTAGAGAGTGGGATAGGTTTAATCACTACCCTAACCCTAACGCGTACCATAACCCTAACCCCTACCCTAACCCTAACACGTACCCTAATCCTAACCCGTACCCTAAACCGAGCCCTAACCCTAACACTAACCCTAACCCTAACCCTAAGCCATACCCTACGCCGTACCCGAAGCCCTCCCCGAACCCGTACCCTAAGCCGTACCCTAAGCCTAACCCTAACCCTAGGCTACCCTTGACTGCTTCTGCCTCCAATAGATTTCCTAAGCACTGGTGTTTTAAGGAACAGCTTAAAAAGAGAATCCTAATGTGATTTGTTTATAATGGGTGTGTTCCTTACCTAATCGTAGTGTCTAAACTCTTCTCCATGGCTGGACCCCAAATAATATTCCTTTATGTGCTAAGGGGTATCTAGAGAGTGGGATAGGTTTAATCACTACCCTAACCCTAACGCGTATCATAACCCTAACCCCTACCCTAACCCTAACACGTACCCTAATCCTAACCCGTACCCTAAACCGAGCCCTAACCCTAACACTAACCCTAACCCTAACCCTAACCCATACCCTACGCCGCACCCGAAGCCCTCCCCGAATCCGTACCCTAAGCCGTACCCTAAGCCTACCCCTAAGCCTAACCCTAATCCTAGGCTACCCTTCACTGCTTCTGCCTCCAATAGATTTCCTAAGCACTAGTGTTTTAAGGAACAGCTTAAAAAGAGAATCCTAATGTGATTTCTTTATAATGTGTGTGTTCCTTATATTATCTTAGTGTCTAAACTCTTCTCCATGGCTGGACCCCCAAATAATATTCCTTTACGTGCTAAGGGGTATCTAGAAAGTGGGATAGGTTTAATAACTACCCTAACCCTAACGCGTACCCTAACCCTAACCCCTACCATAACCCTCACACGTACCCTAAACCTAACCCGTACCCTAAACCGAGCCCTAACCCTAACACTAACCCTAACCCTAACCCTAACCCATACCCTACGCCGTACCCGAACCCCTCCCCGAACCCGTACCCTAAGCCGTACCCTAAGCCTAACCCTAAGCCTAACCCTAACCCTAGGCTACCCTTGACTGCTTCTGCCTCCAATATATTTCCTAAGCACTAGAGTTTTAAGGAACAGCTTAAAAAGAGAATCCTAATGTGATTTCTTTATAATGGGTGTGTTCCTTATCTGATCCTAGTGTCTAAACTCTTCTCCATGGCTGGACCCCCAAATAATATTCCTTTACGTGCTAAGGGGTATCTAGAGAGTGGGATATGTTTAATAACTACCCTAACCCTAACGCGTACCCTAACCCTAACCCCTACCCTAACCCTAACACGTACCCTAATCCTAACCCGTACCCTAAACCGAGCCCTAACCCTAACACTAACCCTAACCCTAACCCTAACCCATACCCTACGCCGTACCCGAAGCCCTCCCCGAACCCGTACCCTAAGCCGTACCCTAAGCCTAACCCTAAGCCTAACCCTAACCGTAGGCTACCCTTGACTGCTTTTGCCTCCAATAGATTTCCTAAGCACTAGTGTTTTAAGGAACAGCTTAAAAAGAGAATCCTAATGTGATTTCTTTATAATGGGTGTGTTCCTTATCTTATCCTAGTGTCTAACCTCTTCTCCATGGCTGGACCCCCAAATAATATTCCTTTACGTGCTAAGGGGTAACTAGAGAGTGGGATAGGTTTAATAACTACCCTAACCCTAACGCGTACCCTAACGCTAACCGCTACCCTAACCCTAACAGGTACCCTAATCCTAACCCGTACCCTAAACCGAGCCCTAACCCTAACACTAACCCTAACACTAACCCTAACCCATACCCTACGCCGAACCCGAAGCCCTCCCCGAAACCGTACCCTAAGCCGTACCCTAAGCCTAAACCTAAGCCTAACCCTAACCCTAGGCTACCCTTGACTGCTTCTGCCTCCAATAGATTTCCTAAGCACTAGTGTTTTAAGGAACAGCTTAAAAAGAGAATCCTAATGTGATTTCTTTATAATGGGTGTGTTCCTTATCTAATCCTAGTGTCTAAACTCTTCTCCATGGCTGGACCCCCAAATAATATTCCTTTATGTGCTAAGGGGTATCTAGAGAGTGGGATAGGTTTAATCACTACCCTAACCCTAACGCGTACCATAACCCTAACCCCTACCCTAACCCTAAGACGTACCCTAATCCTAACCCGTACCCTAAACCGAGTCCTAACCCTAACACTAACCCTAACCCTAACCCTAACCCATACCCTACGCCGTACCCGAAGCCCTCCCCGAACCCGTACCCTAAGCCGTACCCTAAGCCTAACCCTAAGCCTAACCCTAACCCTAGGCTACCCTTGAATGCTTCTGCCTCCAATAGATTTCCTAAGCACTAGTGTTTTAAGGAACAGCTTAAAAAGAGAATCCTAATGTGATTTCTTTATAATGTGTGTGTTCCTTATATTATCTTAGTGTCTAAACTCTTCTCCATGGCTGGACACCCAAATAATATTCCTTTACGTGCTAAGGGGTATCTAGAGAGAGGGATAGGTTTAATAACTACCCTAACCCTAACGCGTACCCTAACCCTAACCCCTAACCTAACCCTAACACGTACCCTAATCCTAACCCGTACCCTAAACCGAGCCCTAACCCTAACACTAACCCTAACCCTAACCCTAACCCATACCCTACGCCGTACCCGAAGCCCTCCCCGAACCCGTACCCAAAGCCGTACCCTAAGCTTAACCCTAAGCCTAACCCTAACCCTAGGCTACCCTTGACTGCTTCTGCCTCCAATAGATTTCCTAAGCACTAGTGTTTTAAGGAACAGCTTAAAAAGAGAATCCTAATGTGATTTCTTTATAATGGGTGTGTTCCTTATCTTATCCTAGTGTCTAAACACTTCTCCATGGCTGGACCCCCAAATAATATTCCTTTACGTGCTAAGGGGTAACTAGAGAGTGGGATAGGTTTAATAACTACCCTAACCCTAACGCGTACCCTAACGCTAACCCCTACCCTAACCCTAACACGTACCCTAATCCTAACCCGTAACCTAAACCGAGCCCTAACCCTAACACTAACCCTAACCCTAACCCTAAACCATACCCTACGCCGTACCCGAAGCCCTCCCCGAACCCGTACCCTAAGCCGTACCCTAAGCCTAACCCTAAGCCTAACCCTAACCCTAGGCTACCCTTGACTGCTTCTGCCTCCAATAGATTTCCTAAGCACTAGAGTTTTAAGGAACAGCTTAAAAAGAGAATCCTAATGTGATTTCTTTATAATGGGTGTGTTCCTTATCTGATCCTAGTGTCTAAACTCTTCTCCACGGCTGGACCCCCAAATAATATTCCTTTACGTGCTAAGGGGTATCTAGAGAGTGGGATATGTTTAATAACTACCCTAACCCTAACGCGTACACTAACCATAACCCCTACCCTAACCCTAACACGTACCCTAATCCTAACCCGTACCCTAAACCGAGCCCTAACACTAACACTAACCCTAACCCTAACCCTAACCCATACCCTACGCCGTACCCGAAGCCCTCCCCGAACCCGTACCCTAAGCCGTACCCTAAGCCTAACCCTAAGTCTAACCCTAACCCTAGGCTACCCTTGACTGCTTCTGCCTCCAACAGATTTCCTAAGCACTAGTGTTTTAAGGAACAGCTTAAAGAGAGAATCCTTATGTGATTTCTTTATAATGGGTGTGTTCCTTATCTTATCCTAGTGTCTAAACTCCTCTCCATGGCTGGACCCCCAAATAATATTCCTTTACGTGCTAAGGTGTATCTAGAGAGTGGGATATGTTTAATAACTACCCTAACCCTAACGCGTACCCTAACCCTAACCCCTACCCTAACCCTAACACGTACCCTAATCCTAACCCGTATCCTAAACCGAGCCCTAACCCTAACACTAACCCTAACCCTAACCCTAACCCATACCCTACGCCGTACCCGAAGCCCTCCCCGAAACCGTACCCTAAGCCGTACCCTAAGCCTAACCCTAAGCCTAACCCTAACCCTAGGCTACCCTTGACTGCTTCTGCCTCCAATAGATTTCCTAAGCACTAGTGTTTTAAGGAACAGCTTAAAAAGAGAATCCTAATGTGATTTCTTTATAATGGGTGTGTTCCTTATCTTATCCTAGTGTCTAAACTCTTCTCCATGGCTGGACCCCCAAATAATATTCCTTTACGTGCTAATGTTTATCTAGAGAGTATGATAGGTTTAGTAACTACCCTAACCCTAACACGTACCCTAACCCTAACCCCTATCCTAACACTAACGCGTACCCTAACCCTAACCCCTACCCTAACCCTAACACGTACCCTAATCCTAACCCGTACCCTAAACCGAGCCCTAACCCTAACACTAACCCAAACCCTAACCCTAACCCATACCTTACGCCGTACCCGAACCCCTCCCCGAACCCGTACCCTAAGCCGTACCCTAAGCCTAACCCTTTGCCTAACACTAACCCTAGGCTACCCTTGACTGCTTCTGCCTCCAATAGATTTCCTAAGCACTGGTGTTTTAAGGAACAGCTTAAAAAGAGAATCCTAATGTGATTTCTTTATAATGGGTGTGTTCCTTACCTAATCCTAGTGTCTAAACTCTTCTCCATGGCTGGACCCCCAAATAATATTCCTCTATGTGCTAAGGAGTATCTAGAGAGTGGGATAGGTTTAATCACTACCCTAACCCTAACGCGTACCCTAACCCTAACCCCTACCCTAACCGTAACACGTACCCTAATCCTAACCCGTACCCTAAACCGAGCCCTAACCCTAACACTAACCCTAACCCTAACCCTAACCCATAGCCTACGCCGTACCCGAAGCCCTCCCCGAACCCGTACCCTAAGCCGTACCCTAAGCCTAACCCTAAGCCTAACCCTAACCCTAGGCTACCCTTGACTGCTTCTGCCTCCAATAGATTTCCTAAGCACTAGTGTTTTAAGGAACAGATTAAAAAGAGAATCCTAATGTGATTTCTTTATAATGGGTGTTTTCCTTATCTTATCCTAGTGTCTAAACTCTTCTCCATGGCTGGACCCCCAAATAATATTCCTTTACGTGCTAAGGGGTAACTAGAGAGTGGGATAGGTTTAATAACTACCCTAACCCTAACGCGTACCCTAACGCTAACCGCTACCCTAACCCTAACAGGTACCCTAATCCTAACCCGTACCCTAAACCGAGCCCTAACCCTAACACTAACCCTAACACTAACCCTAACCCATACCCTACGCCGTACCCGAAGCCCTCCCCGAAACCGTACCCTAAGCCGTACCCTAAGCCTAAACCTAAGCCTAACCCTAACCCTAGGCTACCCTTGACTGCTTCTGCCTCCAATAGATTTCCTAAGCACTAGTGTTTTAAGGAACAGCTTAAAAAGAGAATCCTAATGTGATTTCTTTATAATGGGTGTGTTCCTTATCTAATCCTAGTGTCTAAACTCTTCTCCATGGCTGGACCCCCAAATAATATTCCTTTATGTGCTAAGGGGTATCTAGAGAGTGGGATAGGTTTAATCACTACCCTAACCCTAACGCGTACCATAACCCTAACCCCTACCCTAACCCTAACACGTACCCTAATCCTAACCCGTACCCTAAACCGAGTCCTAACCCTAACACTAACCCTAACCCTAACCCTAAGCCATACCCTACGCCGTACCCGAAGCCCTCCCCGAACCCGTACCCTAAGCCGTACCCTAAGCCTAACCCTAACCCTAGGCTACCCTTGACTGCTTCTGCCTCCAATAGATTTCCTAAGCACTGGTGTTTTAAGGAACAGCTTAAAAGGAGAATCCTAATGTGATTTGTTTATAATGGGTGTGTTCCTTACCTAATCGTAGTGTCTAAACTCTTCTCCATGGCTGGACCCCAAATAATATTCCTTTATGTGCTAAGGGGTATCTAGAGAGTGGGATAGGTTTAATCACTACCCTAACCCTAACGCGTATCATAACCCTAACCCCTACCCTAACCCTAACACGTACCCTAATCCTAACCCGTACCCTAAACCGAGCCCTAACCCTAACACTAACCCTAACCCTAACCCTAACCCATACCCTACGCCGCACCCGAAGCCCTCCCCGAACCCGTACCCTAAGCCGTACCCTAAGCCTACCCCTAAGCCTAACCCTAATCCTAGGCTACCCTTCACTGCTTCTGCCTCCAATAGATTTCCTAAGCACTAGTGTTTTAAGGAACAGCTTAAAAAGAGAATCCTAATGTGATTTCTTTATAATGTGTGTGTTCCTTATATTATCTTAGTGTCTAACCTCTTCTCCATGGCTGGACCCCCAAATAATATTCCTTTACGTGCTAAGGGGTAACTAGAGAGTGGGATAGGTTTAATAACTACCCTAACCCTAACGCGTACCCTAACGCTAACCGCTACCCTAACCCTAACAGGTACCCTAATCCTAACCCGTACCCTAAACCGAGCCCTAACCCTAACACTAACCCTAACACTAACCCTAACCCATACCCTACGCCGAACCCGAAGCCCTCCCCGAAACCGTACCCTAAGCCGTACCCTAAGCCTAAACCTAAGCCTAACCCTAACCCTAGGCTACCCTTGACTGCTTCTGCCTCCAATAGATTTCCTAAGCACTAGTGTTTTAAGGAACAGCTTAAAAAGAGAATCCTAATGTGATTTCTTTATAATGGGTGTGTTCCTTATCTAATCCTAGTGTCTAAACTCTTCTCCATGGCTGGACCCCCAAATAATATTCCTTTATGTGCTAAGGGGTATCTAGAGAGTGGGATAGGTTTAATCACTACCCTAACCCTAACGCGTACCATAACCCTAACCCCTACCCTAACCCTAAGACGTACCCTAATCCTAACCCGTACCCTAAACCGAGTCCTAACCCTAACACTAACCCTAACCCTAACCCTAACCCATACCCTACGCCGTACCCGAAGCCCTCCCCGAACCCGTACCCTAAGCCGTACCCTAAGCCTAACCCTAAGCCTAACCCTAACCCTAGGCTACCCTTGAATGCTTCTGCCTCCAATAGATTTCCTAAGCACTAGTGTTTTAAGGAACAGCTTAAAAAGAGAATCCTAATGTGATTTCTTTATAATGTGTGTGTTCCTTATATTATCTTAGTGTCTAAACTCTTCTCCATGGCTGGACACCCAAATAATATTCCTTTACGTGCTAAGGGGTATCTAGAGAGAGGGATAGGTTTAATAACTACCCTAACCCTAACGTGTACCCTAACCCTAACCCCTAACCTAACCCTAACACGTACCCTAATCCTAACCCGTACCCTAAACCGAGCCCTAACCCTAACACTAACCCTAACCCTAACCCTAACCCATACCCTACGCCGTACCCGAAGCCCTCCCCGAACCCGTACCCAAAGCCGTACCCTAAGCTTAACCCTAAGCCTAACCCTAACCCTAGGCTACCCTTGACTGCTTCTGCCTCCAATAGATTTCCTAAGCACTAGTGTTTTAAGGAACAGCTTAAAAAGAGAATCCTAATGTGATTTCTTTATAATGGGTGTGTTCCTTATCTTATCCTAGTGTCTAAACACTTCTCCATGGCTGGACCCCCAAATAATATTCCTTTACGTGCTAAGGGGTAACTAGAGAGTGGGATAGGTTTAATAACTACCCTAACCCTAACGCGTACCCTAACGCTAACCCCTACCCTAACCCTAACACGTACCCTAATCCTAACCCGTAACCTAAACCGAGCCCTAACCCTAACACTAACCCTAACCCTAACCCTAAACCATACCCTACGCCGTACCCGAAGCCCTCCCCGAACCCGTACCCTAAGCCGTACCCTAAGCCTAACCCTAAGCCTAACCCTAACCCTAGGCTACCCTTGACTGCTTCTGCCTCCAATAGATTTCCTAAGCACTAGAGTTTTAAGGAACAGCTTAAAAAGAGAATCCTAATGTGATTTCTTTATAATGGGTGTGTTCCTTATCTGATCCTAGTGTCTAAACTCTTCTCCACGGCTGGACCCCCAAATAATATTCCTTTACGTGCTAAGGGGTATCTAGAGAGTGGGATATGTTTAATAACTACCCTAACCCTAACGCGTACACTAACCATAACCCCTACCCTAACCCTAACACGTACCCTAATCCTAACCCTTACCCTAAACCGAGCCCTAACACTAACACTAACCCTAACCCTAACCCTAACCCATACCCTACGCCGTACCCGAAGCCCTCCCCGAACCCGTACCCTAAGCCGTACCCTAAGCCTAACCCTAAGTCTAACCCTAACCCTAGGCTACCCTTGACTGCTTCTGCCTCCAACAGATTTCCTAAGCACTAGTGTTTTAAGGAACAGCTTAAAGAGAGAATCCTTATGTGATTTCTTTATAATGGGTGTGTTCCTTATCTTATCCTAGTGTCTAAACTCCTCTCCATGGCTGGACCCCCAAATAATATTCCTTTACGTGCTAAGGTGTATCTAGAGAGTGGGATATGTTTAATAACTACCCTAACCCTAACGCGTACCCTAACCCTAACCCCTACCCTAACCCTAACACGTACCCTAATCCTAACCCGTATCCTAAACCGAGCCCTAACCCTAACACTAACCCTAACCCTAACCCTAACCCATACCCTACGCCGTACCCGAAGCCCTCCCCGAAACCGTACCCTAAGCCGTACCCTAAGCCTAACCCTAAGCCTAACCCTAACCCTAGGCTACCCTTGACTGCTTCTGCCTCCAATAGATTTCCTAAGCACTAGTGTTTTAAGGAACAGCTTAAAAAGAGAATCCTAATGTGATTTCTTTATAATGGGTGTGTTCCTTATCTTATCCTAGTGTCTAAACTCTTCTCCATGGCTGGACCCCCAAATAATATTCCTTTACGTGCTAATGTTTATCTAGAGAGTATGATAGGTTTAGTAACTACCCTAACCCTAACACGTACCCTAACCCTAACCCCTATCCTAACACTAACGCGTACCCTAACCCTAACCCCTACCCTAACCCTAACACGTACCCTAATCCTAACCCGTACCCTAAACCGAGCCCTAACCCTAACACTAACCCAAACCCTAACCCTAACCCATACCTTACGCCGTACCCGAACCCCTCCCCGAACCCGTACCCTAAGCCGTACCCTAAGCCTAACCCTTTGCCTAACACTAACCCTAGGCTACCCTTGACTGCTTCTGCCTCCAATAGATTTCCTAAGCACTGGTGTTTTAAGGAACAGCTTAAAAAGAGAATCCTAATGTGATTTCTTTATAATGGGTGTGTTCCTTACCTAATCCTAGTGTCTAAACTCTTCTCCATGGCTGGACCCCCAAATAATATTCCTCTATGTGCTAAGGGGTATCTAGAGAGTGGGATAGGTTTAATCACTACCCTAACCCTAACGCGTACCCTAACCCTAACCCCTACCCTAACCGTAACACGTACCCTAATCCTAACCCGTACCCTAAACCGAGCCCTAACCCTAACACTAACCCTAACCCTAACCCTAACCCATAGCCTACGCCGTACCCGAAGCCCTCCCCGAACCCGTACCCTAAGCCGTACCCTAAGCCTAACCCTAAGCCTAACCCTAACCCTAGGCTACCCTTGACTGCTTCTGCCTCCAATAGATTTCCTAAGCACTAGTGTTTTAAGGAACAGATTAAAAAGAGAATCCTAATGTGATTTCTTTATAATGGGTGTTTTCCTTATCTTATCCTAGTGTCTAAACTCTTCTCCATGGCTGGACCCCCAAATAATATTCCTTTACGTGCTAAGGGGTAACTAGAGAGTGGGATAGGTTTAATAACTACCCTAACCCTAACGCGTACCCTAACGCTAACCGCTACCCTAACCCTAACAGGTACCCTAATCCTAACCCGTACCCTAAACCGAGCCCTAACCCTAACACTAACCCTAACACTAACCCTAACCCATACCCTACGCCGTACCCGAAGCCCTCCCCGAAACCGTACCCTAAGCCGTACCCTAAGCCTAAACCTAAGCCTAACCCTAACCCTAGGCTACCCTTGACTGCTTCTGCCTCCAATAGATTTCCTAAGCACTAGTGTTTTAAGGAACAGCTTAAAAAGAGAATCCTAATGTGATTTCTTTATAATGGGTGTGTTCCTTATCTAATCCTAGTGTCTAAACTCTTCTCCATGGCTGGACCCCCAAATAATATTCCTTTATGTGCTAAGGGGTATCTAGAGAGTGGGATAGGTTTAATCACTACCCTAACCCTAACGCGTACCATAACCCTAACCCCTACCCTAACCCTAACACGTACCCTAATCCTAACCCGTACCCTAAACCGAGTCCTAACCCTAACACTAACCCTAACCCTAACCCTAAGCCATACCCTACGCCGTACCCGAAGCCCTCCCCGAACCCGTACCCTAAGCCGTACCCTAAGCCTAACCCTAACCCTAGGCTACCCTTGACTGCTTCTGCCTCCAATAGATTTCCTAAGCACTGGTGTTTTAAGGAACAGCTTAAAAAGAGAATCCTAATGTGATTTGTTTATAATGGGTGTGTTCCTTACCTAATCGTAGTGTCTAAACTCTTCTCCATGGCTGGACCCCAAATAATATTCCTTTATGTGCTAAGGGGTATCTAGAGAGTGGGATAGGTTTAATCACTACCCTAACCCTAACGCGTACCCTAACGCTAACCGCTACCCTAACCCTAACAGGTACCCTAATCCTAACCCGTACCCTAAACCGAGCCCTAACCCTAACACTAACCCTAACACTAACCCTAACCCGTACCCTACGCCGTACCCGAAGCCCTCCCCGAACCCGTACCCTAAGCCGTACCCTAAGCCTAACCCTAAGCCTAACCCTAACCCTAGGCTACCCTTGACTGCTTCTGCCTCCAATAGATTTCCTAAGCACTAGTGTTTTAAGGAACAGCTTAAAAAGAGAATCCTAATGTGATTTCTTTATAATGGGTGTGTTCCTTATCTTATCCTAGTGTCTAAACTCTTCTCCATGGCTGGACCCCCAAATAATATTCCTTTACGTGCTAAGGGGTATCTAGAGAGTGGGTTAGGTTTAATCACTACCCTAACCCTAACGCGTACCATAACCCTAACACCTACCCTAACCCTAACACGTACCCTAATCCTAACCCGTACCCTAAACCGAGTCCTAACCCTAACACTAACCCTAACCCTAACCCTAACCCATACCCTACGCCGTACCCGAAGCCCTCCCCGAACCCGTACCCTAAGCCGTACCCTAAGCCTAACCCTAAGCCTAACCCTAACCCTAGGCTACCCTTGACTGCTTCTGCCTCCAATAGATTTCCTAAGCACTAGTGTTTTAAGGAACAGCTTAAAAAGAGAATCCTAATGTGATTTCTTTATAATGTGTGTGTTCCTTATATTATCCTAGTGTCTAAACTCTTCTCCATGGCTGGACACCCAAATAATATTCCTTTACGTGCTAAGGGGTATCTAGAGAGAGGGATAGGTTTAATAACTACCCTAACCCTAACGCGTACCCTAACCCTAACCCCTACCCTAACCCTAACACGTACCCTAATCCTAACCCGTACCCTAAACCGAGCCCTAACCCTAACACTAACCCTAACCCTAACCCTAACCCATACCCTACGCCGTACCCGAAGCCCTCCTCGAACCCGTACCCTAAGCCGTACCATAAGCCTAACCCTAAGCCTAACCCTAACCCTAGGCTACCCTTGACTGCTTCTGCCTCCAATAGATTTCCTAAGCACTAGTGTTTTAAGGAACAGCTTAAAAAGAGAATCCTAATGTGATTTCTTTATAATGGGTGTGTTCCTTATCTTATCCTACTGTCTAAACACTTCTCCATGGCTGGACCCCCAAATAATATTCCTTTACGTGCTAAGGGGTAACTAGAGAGTGGGATAGGTTTAATAACTACCCTAACCCTAACGCGTACCCTAACGCTAACCCCTACCCTAACCCTAACACGTACCCTAATCCTAACCCGTAACCTAAACCGAGCCCTAACCCTAACACTAACCCTAACCCTAACCCTAAACCATACCCTACGCCGTACCCGAAGCCCTCCCCGAACCCGTACCCTAAGCCGTACCCTAAGCCTAACCCTAAGCCTAACCCTAACCCTAGGCTACCCTTGACTGCTTCTGCCTCCAATAGATTTCCTAAGCACTAGAGTTTTAAGGAACAGCTTAAAAAGAGAATCCTAATGTGATTTCTTTATAATGGGTGTGTTCCTTATCTGATCCTAGTGTCTAAACTCTTCTCCATGGCTGGACCCCCAAATAATATTCCTTTACGTGCTAAGGGGTATCAAGAGAGTGGGATATGTTTAATAACTACCCTAACCCTAACGCGTACACTAACCATAACCCCTACCCTAACCCTAACACGTACCCTAATCCTAACCCGTACCCTAAACCGAGCCCTAACCCTAACACTAACCCTAACCCTAACCCTAACCCATACCCTACGCCGTACCCGAAGCCCTCCCCGAACCCGTACCCTAAGCCGTACCCTAAGCCTAACCCTAAGTCTAACCCTAACCCTAGGCTACCCTTGACTGCTTCTGCCTCCAACAGATTTCCTAAGCACTAGTGTTTTAAGGAACAGCTTAAAAAGAGAATCCTAATGTGATTTCTTTATAATGGGTGTGTTCCTTATCTTATCCTAGTGTCTAAACACTTCTCCATGGCTGGGCCCCCACATAATATTCCTTTACGTGCTAAGGGGTAACTAGAGAGTGGGATAGGTTTAATAACTACCCTAACCCTAACGCGTACCCTAACGCTAACCCCTACCCTAACCCTAACACGTACCCTAATCCTAACCCGTAACCTAAACCGAGCCCTAACCCTAACACTAACCCTAACCCTAACCCTAACCCATACCCTACGCCGTACCCGAAGCCCTCCCCGAACCCGTACCCTAAGCCGTACCCTAAGCCTAACCCTAATCCTAACCCTAACCCTAGGCTACCCTTGACTGCTTCTGCCTCCAACAGATTTCCTAAGCACTAGTGTTTTAAGGAACAGCTTAAAAAGAGAATCCTAATGTGATTTCTTTATAATGGGTGTGTTCCTTATCTTATCCTAGTGTCTAAACTCTTCTCCATGGCTGGACCACCAAATAATATTCCTTTACGTGCTAAGGGGTAACTAGAGAGTGGGATAGGTTTAATATCTACCCTAACCCTAACGCGTACCCTAACGCTAACCGCTACCCTAAACCTAACACGTACACTAATCCTAACCCGTACCCTAAACCGAGCCCTAACCCTAACACTAACCCTAACCCTAACCCTAACCCGTACCCTACGCCGTACCCGAAGCCCTCCCCGAACCCGTACCCTAAGCCGTACCCTAAGCCTAACCCTAAGCCTAACCCTAACCCTAGGCTACCCTTGACTGCTTCTGCCTCCAATAGATTTCCTAAGCACTAGTGTTTTAAGGAACAGCTTAAAAAGAGAATCCTAATGTGATTTCTTTATAATGGGTGTGTTCCTTATCTTATCCTAGTGTCTAAACTCTTCTCCATGGCTGGACCCCCAAATAATATTCCTTTACGTGCTAATGTTTATCTAGAGAGTATGATAGGTTTAGTAACTACCCTAACCCTAACACGTACCCTAACCCTAACCCCTACCCTAACACTAACGCGTACCCTAACCCTAACCCCTACCCTAACCCTAACACGTACCCTAATCCTAACCCGTACCCTAAACCGAGCCCTAACCCTAACACTAACCCAAACCCTAACCCTAACCCATACCTTACGCCGTACCCGAACCCCTCCCCGAACCCGTACCCTAAGCCGTACCCTAAGCCTAACCCTATGCCTAACACTAACCCTAGGCTACCCTTGACTGCTTCTGCCTCCAATAGATTTCCTAAGCACTGGTGTTTTAAGGAACAGCTTAAAAAGAGAATCCTAATGTGATTTGTTTATAATGGGTGTGTTCCTTACCTAATCGTAGTGTCTAAACTCTTCTCCATGGCTGGACCCCCAAATAATATTCCTTTATGTGCTAAGGGGTATCTAGAGAGTGGGATAGGTTTAATCACTACCCTAACCCTAACGCGTACCCTAACCCTAACCCCTACCCTAACCCTAACACGTACCCTAATCCTAACCCGTACCCTAAACCGAGCCCTAACCCTAACACTAACCCTAACCCTAACCCTAACCCATACCCTACGCCATACCCGAAGCCCTCCCCGAACCCGTACCCTAAGCCGTACCCTAAGCCTAACCCTAAGCCTAACCCTAACCCTAGGCTACCCTTGACTGCTTCTGCCTCCAATATATTTCCTAAGCACTAGTGTTTTAAGGAAAAGCTTAAAAAGAGAATCCTAATGTGATTTCTTTATAATGGGTGTGTTCCCTATCTGATCCTAGTGTCTAAACTCTTCTCCATGGCTGGACCCCCAAATAATATTCCTTTATGTGCTAAGGGTTATCTAGAGAGTGGGATAGGTTTAATCACTACCCTAACCCTAACGCGTACCCAAACGCTAACCCCTACCCTAACCCTAACACGTACCCTTATCCTAACCCGTACCCTAAACCGAGCCCTAACCCTAACACTAACCCTAACCCTAACCCTAACCCATACCCTATGCCGTACCCGAAGCCCTCCCCGAACCCGTACCCTAAGCCGTACGTTAAGCCTAACCCTAAGCCTAACCCTAACCCTAGGCTACCCTTGACTGCTTCTGCCTCCAATAGATTTCCTAAGCACTAGTGTTTTAAGGAACAGCTTAAAAAGAGAATCCTAATGTGATTTCTTTATAATGTGTGTGTTCCTTATATTATCTTAGTGTCTAAACTCTTCTCCATGGCTGGACCCCCAAATAATATTCCTTTACGTGCTAAGGGGTATCTAGAGAGTGGGATAGGTTTAATAACTACCCTAACCGTAACGTGTACCCTAACCCTAACCCTTACCCTAAACCGAGCCCTAACCCTAACACTAACCCTAACCCTAACCCTAAGCCATACCCTACGCCGTACCCGAAGCCCTCCCCGAACCCGTACCCTAAGCCGTACCCTAAGCCTAACCCTAAGCCTAACCCTAACCCTAGGCTACCCTTGACTGCTTCTGCCTCCAATAGATTTCCTAAGCACTAGTGTTTTAAGGAACAGCTTAAAAAGAGAATCCTAATGTGATTTCTTTATAATGGGTGTGTTCCTTATCTTATCCTAGTGTCTAAACTCTTCTCCATGGCTGGACCCCCAAATAATATTCCTTTACGTGCTAATGTTTATCTAGAGAGTATGATAGGTTTAGTAACTACCCTAACCCTAACACGTACCCTAACCCTAACCCCTACCCTAACACTAACGCGTACCCTAACCCTAACCCCTACCCTAACCCTAACACGTACCCTAATCCTAACCCGTACCCTAAACCGAGCCCTAACCCTAACACTAACCCAAACCCTAACCCTAACCCATACCTTACGCCGTACCCGAACCCCTCCCCGAACCCGTACCCTAAGCCGTACCCTAAGCCTAACCCTATGCCTAACACTAACCCTAGGCTACCCTTGACTGCTTCTGCCTCCAATAGATTTCCTAAGCACTGGTGTTTTAAGGAACAGCTTAAAAAGAGAATCCTAATGTGATTTCTTTATAATGGGTGTGTTCCTTACCTAATCCTAGTGTCTAAACTCTTCTCCATGGCTGGACCCCCAAATAATATTCCTCTATGTGCTAAGGGGTATCTAGAGAGTGGGATAGGTTTAATCACTACCCTAACCCTAACGCGTACCCTAAACCTAACCCCTACCCTAACCGTAACACGTACCCTAATCCTAACCCGTACCCTAAACCGAGCCCTAACCCTAACACTAACCCTAACCCTAACCCTAACCCATAGCCTACGCCGTACCCGAAGCCCTCCCCGAACCCGTACCCTAAGCCGTACCCTAAGCCTAACCCTAAGCCTAACCCTAACCCTAGGCTACCCTTGACTGCTTCTGCCTCCAATAGATTTCCTAAGCACTAGTGTTTTAAGGAACAGATTAAAAAGAGAATCCTAATGTGATTTCTTTATAATGGGTGTTTTCCTTATCTTATCCTAGTGTCTAAACTCTTCTCCATGGCTGGACCCCCAAATAATATTCCTTTACGTGCTAAGGGGTAACTAGAGAGTGGGATAGGTTTAATAACTACCCTAACCCTAACGCGTACCCTAACGCTAACCGCTACCCTAACCCTAACAGGTACCCTAATCCTAACCCGTACCCTAAACCGAGCCCTAACCCTAACACTAACCCTAACACTAACCCTAACCCATACCCTACGCCGTACCCGAAACCCTCCCCGAAACCGTACCCTAAGCCGTACCCTAAGCCTAAACCTAAGCCTAACTCTAACCCTAGGCTACCCTTGACTGCTTCTGCCTCCAATAGATTTCCTAAGCACTAGTGTTTTAAGGAACAGCTTAAAAAGAGAATCCTAATGTGATTTCTTTATAATGGGTGTGTTCCTTATCTAATCCTAGTGTCTAAACTCTTCTCCATGGCTGGACCCCCAAATAATATTCCTTTATGTGCTAAGGGGTATCTAGAGAGTGGGATAGGTTTAATCACTACCCTAAACCTAACGCGTACCATAACCCTAACCCCTACCCTAACCCTAACACGTACCCTAATCCTAACCCGTACCCTAAACCGAGTCCTAACCCTAACACTAACCCTAACCCTAACCCTAAGCCATACCCTACGCCGTACCCGAAGCCCTCCCCGAACCCGTACCCTAAGCCGTACCCTAAGCCTAACCCTAACCCTAGGCTACCCTTGACTGCTTCTGCCTCCAATAGATTTCCTAAGCACTAGTGTTTTAAGGAACAGCTTAAAAAGAGAATCCTAATGTGATTTCTTTATAATGTGTGTGTTCCTTATATTATCTTAGTGTCTAAACTCTTCTCCATGGCTGGACCCCCAAATAATATTCCTTTACGTGCTAAGGGGTATCTAGAGAGAGGGATAGGTTTAATAACTACCCTAACCCTAACGCGTACCCTAACCCTAACCCCTAACCTAACCCTAACACGTACCCTAATCCTAACCCGTACCCTAACCCGAGCCCTAACCCTAACACTAACCCTAACCCTAACCCTAACCCATACCCTACGCCGTACCCGAAGCCCTCCCCGAACCCGTACCCTAAGCCGTACCCTAAGCCTACCCCTAAGCCTAACCCTAACCCTAGGTTACCCTTGACTGCTTCTGCCTCCAATAGATTTCCTAAGCACTAGTGTTTTAAGGAACAGCTTAAAAAGAGAATCCTAATGTGATTTCTTTATAATGTGTGTGTTCCTTATATTATCTTAGTGTCTAAACTCTTCTCCATGGCTGGACCCCCAAATAATATTCCTTTACGTGCTAAGGGGTATCTAGAGAGTGGGATAGGTTTAATAACTACCCTAACCCTAACGCGTACCCTAACCCTAACCCCTAACCTAACCCTAACACGTACCCTAATCCTAACCCGTACCCTAAACCGAGCCCTAACCCTAACACTAACCCTAACCCTAACCCTAACCCATACCCTACGCCGTACCCGAAGCCCTCCCCGAAAACGTACCCTAAGCCGTACCCTAAGCCTAACCCTAAGCCTAACCCTAACCCTAGGCTACCCTTGACTGCTTCTGCCTCCAATAGATTTCCTAAGCACTAGTGTTTTAAGGAACAGCTTAAAAAGAGAATCCTAATGTGATTTCTTTATAATGGGTGTGTTCCTTATCTTATCCTAGTGTCTAAACACTTCTCCATGGCTGGACCCCCACATAATATTCCTTTACGTGCTAAGGGGTAACTAGAGAGTGGGATAGGTTTAATAACTACCCTAACCCTAACGCGTACCCTAACGCTAACCCCTACCCTAACCCTAACACGTACCCTAATCCTAACCCGTAACCTAAACCGAGCCCTAACCCTAACACTAACCCTAACCCTAACCCTAACCCATACCCTACGCCGTACGCGAAGCCCTCCCCGAACCCGTACCCTAAGCCGTACCCTAAGCCTAACCCTAATCCTAAACCTAACCCTAGGCTACCCTTGACTGCTTCTGCCTCCAACAGATTTCCTAAGCACTAGTGTTTTAAGGAACAGCTTAAAAAGAGAATCCTAATGTGATTTCTTTATAATGGGTGTGTTCCTTATCTTATCCTAGTGTCTAAACTCTTCTCCATGGCTGGACCACCAAATAATATTCCTTTACGTGCTAAGGGGTAACTAGAGAGTGGGATAGGTTTAATATCTACCCTAACCCTAACGCGTACCCTAACGCTAACCGCTACCCTAAACCTAACACGTACACTAATCCTAACCCGTACCCTAAACCGAGCCCTAACCCTAACACTAACCCTAACCCTAACCCTAACCCGTACCCTACGCCGTACCCGAAGCCCTCCCCGAACCCGTACCCTAAGCCGTACCCTAAGCCTAACCCTAAGCCTAACCCTAACCCTAGGCTACCCTTGACTGCTTCTGCCTCCAATAGATTTCCTAAGCACTAGTGTTTTAAGGAACAGCTTAAAAAGAGAATCCTAATGTGATTTCTTTATAATGGGTGTGTTCCTTATCTTATCCTAGTGTCTAAACTCTTCTCCATGGCTGGACCCCCAAATAATATTCCTTTACGTGCTAATGTTTATCTAGAGAGTATGATAGGTTTAGTAACTACCCTAACCCTAACACGTACCCTAACCCTAACCCCTACCCTAACACTAACGCGTACCCTAACCCTAACCCCTACCCTAACCCTAACACGTACCCTAATCCTAACCCGTACCCTAAACCGAGCCCTAACCCTAACACTAACCCAAACCCTAACCCTAACCCATACCTTACGCCGTACCCGAACCCCTCCCCGAACCCGTACCCTAATCCGTACCCTAAGCCTAACCCTATGCCTAACACTAACCCTAGGCTACCCTTGACTGCTTCTGCCTCCAATAGATTTCCTAAGCACTGGTGTTTTAAGGAACAGCTTAAAAAGAGAATCCTAATGTGATTTGTTTATAATGGGTGTGTTCCTTACCTAATCGTAGTGTCTAAACTCTTCTCCATGGCTGGACCCCCAAATAATATTCCTCTATGTGCTAAGGGGTATCTAGAGAGTGGGATAGGTTTAATCACTACCCTAACCCTAACGCGTACCCTAACCCTAACCCCTACCCTAACCGTAACACGTACCCTAATCCTAACCCGTACCCTAAACCGAGCCCTAACCCTAACACTAACCCTAACCCTAACCCTAACCCATGGCCTACGCCGTACCCGAAGCCCTCCCCGAACCCGTACCCTAAGCCGTACCCTAAGCCTAACCCTAAGCCTAACCCTAACCCTAGGCTACCCTTGACTGCTTCTGCCTCCAATAGATTTCCTAAGCACTAGTGTTTTAAGGAACAGATTAAAAAGAGAATCCTAATGTGATTTCTTTATAATGGGTGTTTTCCTTATCTTATCCTAGTGTCTAAACTCTTCTCCATGGCTGGACCCCCAAATAATATTCCTTTACGTGCTAAGGGGTAACTAGAGAGTGGGATAGGTTTAATAACTACCCTAACCCTAACGCGTACCCTAACGCTAACCGCTACCCTAACCCTAACAGGTACCCTAATCCTAACCCGTACCCTAAACCGAGCCCTAACCCTAACACTAACCCTAACACTAACCCTAACCCATACCCTACGCCGTACCCGAAGCCCTCCCCGAAACCGTACCCTAAGCCGTACCCTAAGCCTAAACCTAAGCCTAACCCTAACCCTAGGCTACCCTTGACTGCTTCTGCCTCCAATAGATTTCCTAAGCACTAGTGTTTTAAGGAACAGCTTAAAAAGAGAATCCTAATGTGATTTCTTTATAATGGGTGTGTTCCTTATCTAATCCTAGTGTCTAAACTCTTCTCCATGGCTGGACCCCCAAATAATATTCCTTTATGTGCTAAGGGGTATCTAGAGAGTGGGATAGGTTTAATCACTACCCTAACCCTAACGCGTACCATAACCCTAACCCCTACCCTAACCCTAACACGTACCCTAATCCTAACCCGTACCCTAAACCGAGTCCTAACCCTAACACTAACCCTAACCCTAACCCTAAGCCATACCCTACGCCGTACCCGAAGCCCTCCCCGAACCCGTACCCTAAGCCGTACCCTAAGCCTAACCCTAACCCTAGGCTACCCTTGACTGCTTCTGCCTCCAATAGATTTCCTAAGCACTAGTGTTTTAAGGAACAGCTTAAAAAGAGAATCCTAATGTGATTTCTTTATAATGTGTGTGTTCCTTATATTATCTTAGTGTCTAAACTCTTCTCCATGGCTGGACCCCCAAATAATATTCCTTTACGTGCTAAGGGGTATCTAGAGAGAGGGATAGGTTTAATAACTACCCTAACCCTAACGCGTACCCTAACCCTAACCCCTAACCTAACCCTAACACGTACCCTAATCCTAACCCGTACCCTAACCCGAGCCCTAACCCTAACACTAACCCTAACCCTAACCCTAACCCATACCCTACGCCGTACCCGAAGCCCTCCCCGAACCCGTACCCTAAGCCGTACCCTAAGCCTACCCCTAAGCCTAACCCTAACCCTAGGTTACCCTTGACTGCTTCTGCCTCCAATAGATTTCCTAAGCACTAGTGTTTTAAGGAACAGCTTAAAAAGAGAATCCTAATGTGATTTCTTTATAATGTGTGTGTTCCTTATATTATCTTAGTGTCTAAACTCTTCTCCATGGCTGGACCCCCAAATAATATTCCTTTACGTGCTAAGGGGTATCTAGAGAGTGGGATAGGTTTAATAACTACCCTAACCCTAACGCGTACCCTAACCCTAACCCCTAACCTAACCCTAACACGTACCCTAATCCTAACCCGTACCCTAAACCGAGCCCTAACCCTAACACTAACCCTAACCCTAACCCTAACCCATACCCTACGCCGTACCCGAAGCCCTCCCCGAAAACGTACCCTAAGCCGTACCCTAAGCCTAACCCTAAGCCTAACCCTAACCCTAGGCTACCCTTGACTGCTTCTGCCTCCAATAGATTTCCTAAGCACTAGTGTTTTAAGGAACAGCTTAAAAAGAGAATCCTAATGTGATTTCTTTATAATGGGTGTGTTCCTTATCTTATCCTAGTGTCTAAACACTTCTCCATGGCTGGACCCCCACATAATATTCCTTTACGTGCTAAGGGGTAACTAGAGAGTGGGATAGGTTTAATAACTACCCTAACCCTAACGCGTACCCTAACGCTAACCCCTACCCTAACCCTAACACGTACCCTAATCCTAACCCGTAACCTAAACCGAGCCCTAACCCTAACACTAACCCTAACCCTAACCCTAACCCATACCCTACGCCGTACGCGAAGCCCTCCCCGAACCCGTACCCTAAGCCGTACCCTAAGCCTAACCCTAATCCTAACCCTAACCCTAGGCTACCCTTGACTGCTTCTGCCTCCAACAGATTTCCTAAGCACTAGTGTTTTAAGGAACAGCTTAAAAAGAGAATCCTAATGTGATTTCTTTATAATGGGTGTGTTCCTTATCTTATCCTAGTGTCTAAACTCTTCTCCATGGCTGGACCACCAAATAATATTCCTTTACGTGCTAAGGGGTAACCAGAGAGTGGGATAGGTTTAATATCTACCCTAACCCTAACGCGTACCCTAACGCTAACCGCTACCCTAAACCTAACACGTACACTAATCCTAACCCGTACCCTAAACCGAGCCCTAACCCTAACACTAACCCTAACCCTAACCCTAACCCGTACCCTACGCCGTACCCGAAGCCCTCCCCGAACCCGTACCCTAAGCCGTACCCTAAGCCTAACCCTAAGCCTAACCCTAACCCTAGGCTACCCTTGACTGCTTCTGCCTCCAATAGATTTCCTAAGCACTAGTGTTTTAAGGAACAGCTTAAAAAGAGAATCCTAATGTGATTTCTTTATAATGGGTGTGTTCCTTATCTTATCCTAGTGTCTAAACTCTTCTCCATGGCTGGACCCCCAAATAATATTCCTTTACGTGCTAATGTTTATCTAGAGAGTATGATAGGTTTAGTAACTACCCTAACCCTAACACGTACCCTAACCCTAACCCCTACCCTAACACTAACGCGTACCCTAACCCTAACCCCTACCCTAACCCTAACACGTACCCTAATCCTAACCCGTACCCTAAACCGAGCCCTAACCCTAACACTAACCCAAACCCTAACCCTAACCCATACCTTACGCCGTACCCGAACCCCTCCCCGAACCCGTACCCTAATCCGTACCCTAAGCCTAACCCTATGCCTAACACTAACCCTAGGCTACCCTTGACTGCTTCTGCCTCCAATAGATTTCCTAAGCACTGGTGTTTTAAGGAACAGCTTAAAAAGAGAATCCTAATGTGATTTGTTTATAATGGGTGTGTTCCTTACCTAATCGTAGTGTCTAAACTCTTCTCCATGGCTGGACCCCCAAATAATATTCCTTTATGTGCTAAGGGGTATCTAGAGAGTGGGATAGGTTTAATCACTACCCTAACCCTAACACGTACCCTAATCCTAACCCGTACCCTAAACCGAGCCCTAACCCTAACACTAACCCTAACCCTAACCCTAACCCATACCCTACGCCGTACCCGAAGCCCTCCCCGAACCCGTACCCTAAGCCGTACCCTAAGCCTAACCCTAAGCCTAACCCTAACCCTAGGGTACCCTTCACTGCTTCTGCCTCCAATAGATTTCCTAAGCACTAGTGTTTTAAGGAACAGCTTAAAAAGAGAATCCTAATGTGATTTCTTTATAATGTGTGTGTTCCTTATATTATCTTAGTGTCTAAACTCTTCTCCATGGCTGGACCCCCAAATAATATTCCTCTATGTGCTAAGGGGTATCTAGAGAGTGGGATAGGTTTAATCACTACCCTAACCCTAACGCGTACCCTAACCCTAACCCCTACCCTAACCCTAACACGTACCCTAATCCTAACCCATACTCTAAACCGAGCCCTAACCCTAACACTAACCCTAACCCTAACCCTAACCCATGGCCTACGCCGTACCCGAAGCCCTCCCCGAACCCGTACCCTAAGCCGTACCCTAAGCCTAACCCTAAGCCTAACCCTAACCCTAGGCTACCCTTGACTGCTTCTGCCTCCAATAGATTTCCTAAGCACTAGTGTTTTAAGGAACAGATTAAAAAGAGAATCCTAATGTGATTTCTTTATAATGGGTGTTTTCCTTATCTTATCCTAGTGTCTAAACTCTTCTCCATGGCTGGACCCCCAAATAATATTCCTTTACGTGCTAAGGGGTAACTAGAGAGTGGGATAGGTTTAATAACTACCCTAACCCTAACGCGTACCCTAACGCTAACCGCTACCCTAACCCTAACAGGTACCCTAATCCTAACCCGTACCCTAAACCGAGCCCTAACCCTAACACTAACCCTAACACTAACCCTAACCCATACCCTACGCCGTACCCGAAGCCCTCCCCGAAACCGTACTCTAAGCCGTACCCTAAGCCTAAACCTAAGCCTAACCCTAACCCTAGGCTACCCTTGACTGCTTCTGCCTCCAATAGATTTCCTAAGCACTAGTGTTTTAAGGAACAGCTTAAAAAGAGAATCCTAATGTGATTTCTTTATAATGGGTGTGTTCCTTATCTAATCCTAGTGTCTAAACTCTTCTCCATGGCTGGACCCCCAAATAATATTCCTTTATGTGCTAAGGGGTATCTAGAGAGTGGGATAGTTTTAATCACTACCCTAACCCTAACGCGTACCATAACCCTAACCCCTACCCTAACCCTAACACGTACCCTAATCCTAACCCGTACCCTAAACCGAGTCCTAACCCTAACACTAACCCTAACCCTTACCCTAACCCACACCCTACGCCGTACCCGAAGCCCTCCCCGAACCCGTACCCTAAGCCGTACCCTAAGCCTAACCCTAACCCTAGGCTACCCTTGACTGCTTCTGCCTCCAATAGATTTCCTAAGCACTAGTGTTTTAAGGAACAGCTTAAAAAGAGAATCCTAATGTGATTTCTTTATAATGTGTGTGTTCCTTATATTATCTTAGTGTCTAAACTCTTCTGCATGGCTGGACCCCCAAATAATATTCCTTTACGTGCTAAGGGGTATCTAGAGAGAGGGATAGGTTTAATAACTACCCTAACCCTAACGCGTACCCTAACCCTAACCCCTAACCTAACCCTAACACGTACCCTAATCCTAACCCGTACCCTAACCCGAGCCCTAACCCTAACACTAACCCTAACCCTAACCCTAACCCATACCCTACGCCGTACCTGAAGCCCTCCCCGAACCCGTACCCTAAGCCGTACCCTAAGCCTACCCCTAAGCCTAACCCTAACCCTAGGTTACCCTTGACTGCTTCTGCCTCCAATAGATTTCCTAAGCACTAGTGTTTTAAGGAACAGCTTAAAAAGAGAATCCTAATGTGATTTCTTTATAATGTGTGTGTTCCTTATATTATCTTAGTGTCTAAACTCTTCTCCATGGCTGGACCCCCAAATAATATTCCTTTACGTGCTAAGGGGTATCTAGAGAGTGGGATAGGTTTAATAACTACCCTAACCCTAACGCGTACCCTAACCCTAACCCCTAACCTAACCCTAACACGTACCCTAATCCTAACCCGTACCCTAAACCGAGCCCTAACCCTAACACTAACCCTAACCCTAACCCTAACCCATACCCTACGCCGTACCCGAAGCCCTCCCCGAAAACGTACCCTAAGCCGTACCCTAAGCCTAACCCTAAGCCTAACCCTAACCCTAGGCTACCCTTGACTGCTTCTGCCTCCAATAGATTTCCTAAGCACTACTGTTTTAAGGAACAGCTTAAAAAGAGAATCCTAATGTGATTTCTTTATAATGGGTGTGTTCCTTATCTTATCCTAGTGTCTAAACACTTCTCCATGGCTGGACCCCCACATAATATTCCTTTACGTGCTAAGGGGTAACTAGAGAGTGGGATAGGTTTAATAACTACCCTAACCCTAACGCGTACCCTAACGCTAACCCCTACCCTAACCCTAACACGTACCCTAATCCTAACCCGTAACCTAAACCGAGCCCTAACCCTAACACTAACCCTAACCCTAACCCTAACCCATACCCTACGCCGTACCCGAAGCCCTCCCCGAACCCGTACCCTAAGCCGTACCCTAAGCCTAACCCTAATCCTAACCCTAACACTAGGCTACCCTTGACTGCTTCTGCCTCCAACAGATTTCCTAAGCACTAGTGTTTTAAGGAACAGCTTAAAAAGAGAATCCTAATGTGATTTCTTTATAATGGGTGTGTTCCTTATCTTATCCTAGTGTCTAAACTCTTCTCCATGGCTGGACCACCAAATAATATTCCTTTACGTGCTAAGGGGTAACTAGAGAGTGGGATAGGTTTAATAACTACCCTAACCCTAACGCGTACCCTAACGCTAACCCCTACCCTAACCCTAACACGTACCCTAATCCTAACCCGTAACCTAAACCGAGCCCTAACCCTAACACTAACCCTAACCCTAACCCTAAACCATACCCTACGCCGTACCCGAAGCCCTCCCCGAACCCGTACCCTAAGCCGTACCCTAAGCCTAACCCTAAGCCTAACCCTAACCCTAGGCTACCCTTGACTGCTTCTGCCTCCAATAGATTTCCTAAGCAATAGAGTTTTAAGGAACAGCTTAAAAAGAGAATCCTAATGTGATTTCTTTATAATGGGTGTGTTCCTTATCTGATCCTAGTGTCTAAACTCTTCTCCATGGCTGGACCCCCAAATAATATTCCTTTACGTGCTAAGGGGTATCAAGAGAGTGGGATATGTTTAATAACTACCCTAACCCTAACGCGTACACTAACCATAACCCCTACCCTAACCTTAACACGTACCCTAATCCTAACCCGTACCCTAAACCGAGGCCTAACCCTAACACTAACCCTAACCCTAACCCTAACCCATACCCTACGCCGTACCCGAAGCCCTCCCCGAACCCGTACCCTAAGCCGTACCCTAAGCCTAACCCTAATCCTAACCCTAACCCTAGGCTACCCTTGACTGCTTCTGCCTCCAACAGATTTCCTAAGCACTAGTGTTTTAAGGAACAGCTTAAAAAGAGAATCCTAATGTGATTTCTTTATAATGGGTGTGTTCCTTATCTTATCCTAGTGTCTAAACTCTTCTCCATGGCTGGACCACCAAATAATATTCCTTTACGTGCTAAGGGGTAACTAGAGATTGGGATAGGTTTAATATCTACCCTAACCCTAACGCGTACCCTAACGCTAACCGCTACCCTAAACCGAACACGTACACTAATCCTAACCCGTACCCTAAACCGAGCCCTAACCCTAACACTAACCCTAACCCTAACCCTAACCCGTACCCTACGCCGTACCCGAAGCCCTCCCCGAACCCGTACCCTAAGCCGTACCCTAAGCCTAACCCTAAGCCTAACCCTAACCCTAGGCTACCCTTGACTGCTTCTGCCTCCAATAGATTTCCTAAGCACTAGTGTTTTAAGGAACAGCTTAAAAAGAGAATCCTAATGTGATTTCTTTATAATGGGTGTGTTCCTTATCTTATCCTAGTGTCTAAACTCTTCTCCATGGCTGGACCCCCAAATAATATTCCTTTACGTGCTAATGTTTATCTAGAGAGTATGATAGGTTTAGTAACTACCCTAAACCTAACACGTACCCTAACCCTAACCCCTACCCTAACACTAACGCGTACCCTAACCCTAACCCCTACCCTAACCCTAACACGTACCCTAATCCTAACCCGTACCCTAAACCGAGCCCTAACCCTAACACTAACCCAAACCCTAACCCTAACCCATACCTTACGCCGTACCCGAACCCCTCCCCGAACCCGTACCCTAAGCCGTACCCTAAGCCTAACCCTATGCCTAACACTAACCCTAGGCTACCCTTGACTGCTTCTGCCTCCAATAGATTTCCTAAGCACTGGTGTTTTAAGGAACAGCTTAAAAAGAGAATCCTAATGTGATTTGTTTATAATGGGTGTGTTCCTTACCTAATCGTAGTGTCTAAACTCTTCTCCATGGCTGGACCCCAAATAATATTCCTTTATGTGCTAAGGGGTATCTAGAGAGTGGGATAGGTTTAATCACTACCCTAACCCTAACGCGTACCCTAACCCTAACCCCTACCCTAACCCTAACACGTACCCTAATCCTAACCCGTACCCTAAACCGAGCCCTAACCCTAACACTAACCCTAACCCTAACCCTAACCCATACCCTACACCGTACCCGAAGCCCTCCCCGAACCCGTACCCTAAGCCGTACCCTAAGCCTAACCCTAAGCCTAACCCTAACCCTAGGGTACTCTTCACTGCTTCTGCCTCCAATAGATTTCCTAAGCACTAGTGTTTTAAGGAACAGCTTAAAAAGAGAATCCTAATGTGATTTCTTTATAATGTGTGTGTTCCTTATATTATCTTAGTGTCTAAACTCTTCTCCATGGCTGGACCCCCAAATAATATTCCTCTATGTGCTAAGGGGTATCTAGAGAGTGGGATAGGTTTAATCACTACCCTAACCCTAACGCGTACCCTAACCCTAACCCCTACCCTAACCCTAACACGTACCCTAATCCTAACCCGTACCCTAAACCGAGCCCTAACCCTAACACTAACCCTAACCCTAACCCTAACCCATAGCCTATGCCGTACCCGAAGCCCTCCCCGAACCCGTACCCTAAGCCGTACCCTAAGCCTAACCCTAAGCCTAACCCTAACCCTAGGCTACCCTTGACTGCTTCTGCCTCCAATAGATTTCCTAAGCACTAGTGTTTTAAGGAACAGATTAAAAAGAGAATCCTAATGTGATTTCTTTATAATGGGTGTTTTCCTTATCTTATCCTAGTGTCTAAACTCTTCTCCATGGCTGGACCCCCAAATAATATTCCTTTACGTGCTAAGGGGTAACTAGAGAGTGGGATAGGTTTAATAACTACCCTAACCCTAACGCGTACCCTAACGCTAACCCCTACCCTAACCCTAACAGGTACCCTAATCCTAACCCGTACCCTAAACCGAGCCCTAACCCTAACACTAACCCTAACACTAACCCTAACCCATACCCTACGCCGTACCCGAAGCCCTCCCCGAAACCGTACCCTAAGCCGTACCCTAAGCCTAAACCTAAGCCTAACCCTAACCCTAGGCTACCCTTGACTGCTTCTGCCTCCATTAGATTTCCTAAGCACTAGTGTTTTAAGGAACAGCTTAAAAAGAGAATCCTAATGTGATTTCTTTATAATGGGTGTGTTCCTTATCTAATCCTAGTGTCTAAACTCTTCTCCATGGCTGGACCCCCAAATAATATTCCTTTATGTGCTAAGGGGTATCTAGAGAGTGGGATAGGTTTAATCACTACCCTAACCCTAACGCGTACCATAACCCTAACCCCTACCCTAAACCTAACACGTACCCTAATCCTAACCCGTACCCTAAACCGAGTCCTAACCCTAACACTAACCCTAACCCTAACCCTAACCCATACCCTACGCCATACCCGAAGCCCTCCCCGAACCCGTACCCTAAGCCGTACCCTAAGCCTAACCCTAACCCTAGGCTACCCTTGACTGCTTCTGCCTCCAATAGATTTCCTAAGCACTAGTGTTTTAAGGAACAGCTTAAAAAGAGAATCCTAATGTGATTTCTTTATAATGTGTGTGTTCCTTATATTATCTTAGTGTCTAAACTCTTCTCCATGGCTGGACCCCCAAATAATATTCCTTTACGTGCTAAGGGGTATCTAGAGAGAGGGATAGGTTTAATAACTACCCTAACCCTAACGCGTACCCTAACCCTAACCCCTAACCTAACCCTAACACGTACCCTAATCCTAACCCGTACCCTAACCCGAGCCCTAACCCTAACACTAACCCTAACCCTAACCCTAACCCATACCCTACGCCGTACCCGAAGCCCTCCCCGAAAACGTACCCTAAGCCGTACCCTAAGCCTAACCCTAAGCCTAACCGTAACCCTAGGCTACCCTTGACTGCTTCTGCGTCCAATAGATTTCCTAAGCACTAGTGTTTTAAGGAACAGCTTAAAAAGAGAATCCTAATGTGATTTCTTTATAATGGGTGTGTTCCTTATCTTATCCTAGTGTCTAAACACTTCTCCATGGCTGGACCCCCACATAATATTCCTTTACGTGCTAAGGGGTAACTAGAGAGTGGGATAGGTTTAATAACTACCCTAACCCTAATGCGTACCCTAACGCTAACCCCTACCCTAACCCTAACACGTACCCTAATCGTAACCCGTAACCTAAATCGAGCCCTAACCCTAACACTAACCCTAACCCTAACCCTAACCCATACCCTACGCCGTACCCGAAGCCCTCCCCGAACCCGTAACCTAAGCCGTACCCTTAACCTAACCCTAAGCCTAACCCTAACCCTAGGCTACCCTTGACTGCTTCTGCCTCCAATAGATTTCCTAAGCACTAGTGTTTTAAGGAACAGCTTAAAAAGAGAATCCTAATGTGATTTCTTTATAATGTGTGTGTTCCTTATATTATCTTAGTGTCTAAATTCTTCTCCATGGCTGGACCCCCAAATAATATTCCTTTACGTGCTAAGGGGTATCTAGAGAGAGGGATAGGTTTAATAACTACCCTAACCCTAACGCGTACCCTAACCCTAACCCCTAACCTAACCCTAACACGTACCCTAATCCTAACCCGTACCCTAAACCGAGCCCTAACCCTAACACTAACCCTAACCCTAACCCTAACCCATACCCTACGCCGTACAAGAAGCCCTCCCCGAAAACGTACACTAAGCCGTACCCTAAGCCTAACCCTAAGCCTAACCGTAACCCTAGGCTACCCTTGACTGCTTCTGCCTCCAATAGATTTCCTAAGCACTAGTGTTTTAAGGAACAGCTTAAAAAGAGAATCCTAATGTGATTTCTTTATAATGGGTGTGTTCCTTATCTTATCCTAGTGTCTAAACACTTCTCCATGGCTGGACCCCCACATAATATTCCTTTACGTGCTAAGGGGTAACTAGAGAGTGGGATAGGTTTAATCACTACCCTAACCCTAATGCGTACCCTAACGCTAACCCCTACCCTAACCCTAACACGTACCCTAATCCTAACCCGTAACCTAAACCAAGCCCTAACCCTAACACTAACCCTAACCCTAACCCTAACCCATACCCTACGCCGTACCCGAAGCCCTCCCCGAACCCGTACCCTAAGCCGTACCCTTAACCTAACCCTAAGCCTAACCCTAACCCTAGGCTACCCTTGACTGCTTCTGCCTCCAATAGATTTCCTAAGCACTAGTGTTTTAAGGAACAGCTTAAAAAGAGAATCCTAATGTGATTTCTTTATAATGTGTGTGTTCCTTATATTATCTTAGTGTCTAAACTCTTCTCCATGGCTGGACCCCCAAATAATATTCCTTTACGTGCTAAGGGGTATCTAGAGAGTGGGATAGGTTTAATCACTACCCTAACCCTAACGCGTATCATAACCCTAACCCCTACCCTAACCCTAACACGTACCCTAATCCTAACCCGTACCCTAAACCGAGCCCTAACCCTAACACTAACCCTAACCCTAACCCTAACCCATACCCTACGCCGCACCCGAAGCCCTCCCCGAAACCGTACCCTAAGCCGTACCCTAAGCCTACCCCTAAGCCTAACCCTAATCCTAGGCTACCCTTCACTGCTTCTGCCTCCAATAGATTTCCTAAGCACTAGTGTTTTAAGGAACAGCTTAAAAAGAGAATCCTAATGTGATTTCTTTATAATGTGTGTGTTCCTTATATTATCTTAGTGTCTAAACTCTTCTCCATGGCTGGACCCCCAAATAATATTCCTTTACGTGCTAAGGGGTATCTAGAAAGTGGGATAGGTTTAATAACTACCCTAACCCTAATGCGTACCCTAACCCTAACCCCTACCATAACCCTCACACGTACCCTAAACCTAACCCGTACCCTAAACCGAGCCCTAACCCTAACACTAACCCTAACCCTAACCCTAACCCATACCCTACGCCGTACCCGAACCCCTCCCCGAACCCGTACCCTAAGCCGTACCCTAAGCCTAACCCTAAGCCTAACCCTAACCCTAGGCTACCCTTGACTGCTTCTGCCTCCAATATATTTCCTAAGCACTAGAGTTTTAAGGAACAGCTTAAAAAGAGAATCCTAATGTGATTTCTTTATAATGGGTGTGTTCCTTATCTGATCCTAGTGTCTAAACTCTTCTCCATGGCTGGACCCCCAAATAATATTCCTTTACGTGCTAAGGGGTATCTAGAGAGTGGGATATGTTTAATAACTACCCTAACCCTAACGCGTACCCTAACCCTAACCCCTACCCTAACCCTAACACGTACCCTAATCCTAACCCGTACCCTAAACCGAGCCCTAACCCTAACACTAACCCTAACCCTAACCCTAACCCATACCCTACGCCGTACCCGAAGCCCTCCCCGAACCCGTACCCTAAGCCGTACCCTAAGCCTAACCCTAAGCCTAACCCTAACCGTAGGCTACCCTTGACTGCTTTTGCCTCCAATAGATTTCCTAAGCACTAGTGTTTTAAGGAACAGCTTAAAAAGAGAATCCTAATGTGATTTCTTTATAATGGGTGTGTTCCTTATCTTATCCTAGTGTCTAACCTCTTCTCCATGGCTGGACCCCCAAATAATATTCCTTTACGTGCTAAGGGGTAACTAGAGAGTGGGATAGGTTTAATAACTACCCTAACCCTAACGCGTACCCTAACGCTAACCGCTACCCTAACCCTAACAGGTACCCTAATCCTAACCCGTACCCTAAACCGAGCCCTAACCCTAACACTAACCCTAACACTAACCCTAACCCATACCCTACGCCGTACCCGAAGCCCTCCCCGAAACCGTACCCTAAGCCGTACCCTAAGCCTAAACCTAAGCCTAACCCTAACCCTAGGCTACCCTTGACTGCTTCTGCCTCCAATAGATTTCCTAAGCACTAGTGTTTTAAGGAACAGCTTAAAAAGAGAATCCTAATGTGATTTCTTTATAATGGGTGTGTTCCTTATCTAATCCTAGTGTCTAAACTCTTCTCCATGGCTGGACCCCCAAATAATATTCCTTTATGTGCTAAGGGGTATCTAGAGAGTGGGATAGGTTTAATCACTACCCTAACCCTAACGCGTACCATAACCCTAACCCCTACCCTAACCCTAAGACGTACCCTAATCCTAACCCGTACCCTAAACCGAGTCCTAACCCTAACACTAACCCTAACCCTAACCCTAACCCATACCCTACGCCGTACCCGAAGCCCTCCCCGAACCCGTACCCTAAGCCGTACCCTAAGCCTAACCCTAAGCCTAACCCTAACCCTAGGCTACCCTTGAGTGCTTCTGCCTCCAATAGATTTCCTAAGCACTAGTGTTTTAAGGAACAGCTTAAAAAGAGAATCCTAATGTGATTTCTTTATAATGTGTGTGTTCCTTATATTATCTTAGTGTCTAAACTCTTCTCCATGGCTGGACACCCAAATAATATTCCTTTACGTGCTAAGGGGTATCTAGAGAGAGGGATAGGTTTAATAACTACCCTAACCCTAACGCGTACCCTAACCCTAACCCCTAACCTAACCCTAACACGTACCCTAATCCTAACCCGTACCCTAAACCGAGCCCTAACCCTAACACTAACCCTAACCCTAACCCTAACCCATACCCTACGCCGTACCCGAAGCCCTCCCCGAACCCGTACCCAAAGCCGTACCCTAAGCTTAACCCTAAGCCTAACCCTAACCCTAGGCTACCCTTGACTGCTTCTGCCTCCAATAGATTTCCTAAGCACTAGTGTTTTAAGGAACAGCTTAAAAAGAGAATCCTAATGTGATTTCTTTATAATGGGTGTGTTCCTTATCTTATCCTAGTGTCTAAACACTTCTCCATGGCTGGACCCCCAAATAATATTCCTTTACGTGCTAAGGGGTAACTAGAGAGTGGGATAGGTTTAATAACTACCCTAACCCTAACGCGTACCCTAACGCTAACCCCTACCCTAACCCTAACACGTACCCTAATCCTAACCCGTAACCTAAACCGAGCCCTAACCCTAACACTAACCCTAACCCTAACCCTAAACCATACCCTACGCCGTACCCGAAGCCCTCCCCGAACCCGTACCCTAAGCCGTACCCTAAGCCTAACCCTAAGCCTAACCCTAACCCTAGGCTACCCTTGACTGCTTCTGCCTCCAATAGATTTCCTAAGCACTAGAGTTTTAAGGAACAGCTTAAAAAGAGAATCCTAATGTGATTTCTTTATAATGGGTGTGTTCCTTATCTGATCCTAGTGTCTAAACTCTTCTCCACGGCTGGACCCCCAAATAATATTCCTTTACGTGCTAAGGGGTATCTAGAGAGTGGGATATGTTTAATAACTACCCTAACCCTAACGCGTACACTAACCATAACCCCTACCCTAACCCTAACACGTACCCTAATCCTAACCCGTACCCTAAACCGAGCCCTAACACTAACACTAACCCTAACCCTAACCCTAACCCATACCCTACGCCGTACCCGAAGCCCTCCCCGAACCCGTACCCTAAGCCGTACCCTAAGCCTAACCCTAAGTCTAACCCTAACCCTAGGCTACCCTTGACTGCTTCTGCCTCCAACAGATTTCCTAAGCACTAGTGTTTTAAGGAACAGCTTAAAGAGAGAATCCTTATGTGATTTCTTTATAATGGGTGTGTTCCTTATCTTATCCTAGTGTCTAAACTCCTCTCCATGGCTGGACCCCCAAATAATATTCCTTTACGTGCTAAGGTGTATCTAGAGAGTGGGATATGTTTAATAACTACCCTAACCCTAACGCGTACCCTAACCCTAACCCCTACCCTAACCCTAACATGTACCCTAATCCTAACCCGTATCCTAAACCGAGCCCTAACCCTAACACTAACCCTAACCCTAACCCTAACCCATACCCTACGCCGTACCCGAAGCCCTCCCCGAACCCGTACCCTAAGCCGTACCCTAAGCCTAACCCTAAGCCTAACCCTAACCGTAGGCTACCCTTGACTGCTTTTGCCTCCAATAGATTTCCTAAGCACTAGTGTTTTAAGGAACAGCTTAAAAAGAGAATCCTAATGTGATTTCTTTATAATGGGTGTGTTCCTTATCTTATCCTAGTGTCTAAACTCTTCTCCATAGCTGGACCCCAAATAATATTCCTTTACGTGCTAAGGGGTAACTAGAGAGTGGGATAGGTTTAATAACTACCCTAACCCTAATGCGTACCCTAACGCTAACTGCTACCCTAACCCTAACAGGTACCCTAATCCTAACCCGTATCCTAAACCGAGCCCTAACCCTAACACTAACCCTAACCCTAACCCTAACCCATACCCTACGCCGTACCCGAAGCCCTCCCCGAAACCGTACCCTAAGCCGTACCCTAAGCCTAACCCTAAGCCTAACCCTAACCCTAGGCTACCCTTGACTGCTTCTGCCTCCAATAGATTTCCTAAGCACTAGTGTTTTAAGGAACAGCTTAAAAAGAGAATCCTAATGTGATTTCTTTATAATGGGTGTGTTCCTTATCTAATCCTAGTGTCTAAACTCTTCTCCATGGCTGGAACCCCAAATAATATTACTTTATGTGCTAAGGGGTATCTAGAGAGTGGGATAGGTTTAATCACTACCCTAACCCTAACGCGTAACATAACCCTAACCCCTAACCTAACCCTAACACGTACCCTAATCCTAACCCGTACCCTAAACCGAGTCCTAACCCTAACACTAACCCTAACCCTAACCCTAACCCATACCCTACGCCGTACCCGAAGCCCTCCCCGAACCCGTACCCTAAGCCGTACCCTAAGCCTAACCCTAACCCTAGGCTACCCTTGACTGCTTCTGCCTCCAATAGATTTCCTAAGCACTAGTGTTTTAAGGAACAGCTTAAAAAGAGAATCCTAATGTGATTTCCTTATAATGTGTGTGTTCCTTATATTATCTTAGTGTCTAAACTCTTCTCCATGGCTGGACCCCCAAATAATATTCCTGTACGTGCTAAGGGGTATCTAGAGAGAGGGATAGGTTTAATAACTACCCTAACCCTAACGCGTACCCTAACCCTAACCCCTAACCTAACCCTAACACGTACCCTAATCCTAACCCGTACCCTAAACCGGGCCCTAACCCTAACACTAACCCTAACCCTAACCCTAACCCATACCCTACGCCGTACCCGAAGCCCTCCCCGAACCCGTACCCTAAGCCGTACCCTAAGCCTACCCCTAAGCCTAACCCTAACCCTAGGCTACCCTTGACTGCTTCTGCCTCCAACAGATTTCCTAAGCACTAGTGTTTTAAGGAACAGCTTAAAAAGAGAATCCTAATGTGATTTCTTTATAATGGGTGTGTTCCTTATCTTATCCTAGTGTCTAAACTCTTCTCCATGGCTGGACCACCAAATAATATTCCTTTACGTGCTAAGGGGTAACTAGAGAGTGGGATAGGTTTAATAACTACCCTAACCCTAACGCGTACCCTAACGCTAACCGCTACCCTAAACCTAACACGTACACTAATCCTAACCCGTAACCTAAACCGAGCCCTAACCCTAACACTAACCCTAACCCTAACACTAACCCGTACCCTACGCCGTACCCGAAGCCCTCCCCGAACCCGTACCCTAAGCCGTACCCTAAGCCTAACCCTAAGCCTAACCCTAACCCTAGGCTACCCTTGACTGCTTCTGCCTCCAATAGATTTCCTAAGCACTAGTGTTTTAAGGAACAGCTTAAAAAGAGAATCCTAATGTGATTTCTTTATAATGGGTGTGTTCCTTACCTAATCCTAGTGTCTAAACTCTTCTCCATGGCTGGACCCCCAAATAATATTCCTTTACGTGTTAATGTTTACCTAGAGAGTATGATAGGTTTAGTAACTACCCTAACCCTAACACGTACCCTAACCCTAACCCCTACCCTAACACTAACGCGTACCCTAACCCTAACCCCTACCCTAACCCTAACACGTACCCTAATCCTAACCCGTACCCTAAACCGAGCCCTAACCCTAACACTAACCCAAACCCTAACCCTAACCCATACCTTACGCCGTACCCGAAGCCCTCCCCGAACCCGTACCCTAAGCCGTACCCTAAGCCTAACCCTAACCCTAACCCTAACCCTAACCCTAACACTAACCCTAACCCTAACCCTAACCCATACCCTAAGCCGTACCCGAAGCCCTCCCCGAACCCGTAACCTAAGCCGTACCCTTAACCTAACCCTAAGCCTAACCCTAACCCTAGGCTACCCTTGACTGCTTCTGCCTCCAATAGATTTCCTAAGCACTAGTGTTTTAAGGAACAGCTTAAAAAGAGAATCCTAATGTGATTTCTTTATAATGTGTGTGTTCCTTATATTATCTTAGTGTCTAAATTCTTCTCCATGGCTGGACCCCCAAATAATATTCCTTTACGTGCTAAGGGGTATCTAGAGAGAGGGATAGGTTTAATAACTACCCTAACCCTAACGCGTACCCTAACCCTAACCCCTAACCTAACCCTAACACGTACCCTAATCCTAACCCGTACCCTAAACCGAGCCCTAACCCTAACACTAACCCTAACCCTAACCCTAACCCATACCCTACGCCGTACAAGAAGCCCTCCCCGAAAACGTACACTAAGCCGTACCCTAAGCCTAACCCTAAGCCTAACCGTAACCCTAGGCTACCCTTGACTGCTTCTGCCTCCAATAGATTTCCTAAGCACTAGTGTTTTAAGGAACAGCTTAAAAAGAGAATCCTAATGTGATTTCTTTATAATGGGTGTGTTCCTTATCTTATCCTAGTGTCTAAACACTTCTCCATGGCTGGACCCCCACATAATATTCCTTTACGTGCTAAGGGGTAACTAGAGAGTGGGATAGGTTTAATCACTACCCTAACCCTAATGCGTACCCTAACGCTAACCCCTACCCTAACCCTAACACGTACCCTAATCCTAACCCGTAACCTAAACCAAGCCCTAACCCTAACACTAACCCTAACCCTAACCCTAACCCATACCCTACGCCGTACCCGAAGCCCTCCCCGAACCCGTACCCTAAGCCGTACCCTTAACCTAACCCTAAGCCTAACCCTAACCCTAGGCTACCCTTGACTGCTTCTGCCTCCAATAGATTTCCTAAGCACTAGTGTTTTAAGGAACAGCTTAAAAAGAGAATCCTAATGTGATTTCTTTATAATGTGTGTGTTCCTTATATTATCTTAGTGTCTAAACTCTTCTCCATGGCTGGACCCCCAAATAATATTCCTTTACGTGCTAAGGGGTATCTAGAGAGTGGGATAGGTTTAATCACTACCCTAACCCTAACGCGTATCATAACCCTAACCCCTACCCTAACCCTAACACGTACCCTAATCCTAACCCGTACCCTAAACCGAGCCCTAACCCTAACACTAACCCTAACCCTAACCCTAACCCATACCCTACGCCGCACCCGAAGCCCTCCCCGAAACCGTACCCTAAGCCGTACCCTAAGCCTACCCCTAAGCCTAACCCTAATCCTAGGCTACCCTTCACTGCTTCTGCCTCCAATAGATTTCCTAAGCACTAGTGTTTTAAGGAACAGCTTAAAAAGAGAATCCTAATGTGATTTCTTTATAATGTGTGTGTTCCTTATATTATCTTAGTGTCTAAACTCTTCTCCATGGCTGGACCCCCAAATAATATTCCTTTACGTGCTAAGGGGTATCTAGAAAGTGGGATAGGTTTAATAACTACCCTAACCCTAATGCGTACCCTAACCCTAACCCCTACCATAACCCTCACACGTACCCTAAACCTAACCCGTACCCTAAACCGAGCCCTAACCCTAACACTAACCCTAACCCTAACCCTAACCCATACCCTACGCCGTACCCGAACCCCTCCCCGAACCCGTACCCTAAGCCGTACCCTAAGCCTAACCCTAAGCCTAACCCTAACCCTAGGCTACCCTTGACTGCTTCTGCCTCCAATATATTTCCTAAGCACTAGAGTTTTAAGGAACAGCTTAAAAAGAGAATCCTAATGTGATTTCTTTATAATGGGTGTGTTCCTTATCTGATCCTAGTGTCTAAACTCTTCTCCATGGCTGGACCCCCAAATAATATTCCTTTACGTGCTAAGGGGTATCTAGAGAGTGGGATATGTTTAATAACTACCCTAACCCTAACGCGTACCCTAACCCTAACCCCTACCCTAACCCTAACACGTACCCTAATCCTAACCCGTACCCTAAACCGAGCCCTAACCCTAACACTAACCCTAACCCTAACCCTAACCCATACCCTACGCCGTACCCGAAGCCCTCCCCGAACCCGTACCCTAAGCCGTACCCTAAGCCTAACCCTAAGCCTAACCCTAACCGTAGGCTACCCTTGACTGCTTTTGCCTCCAATAGATTTCCTAAGCACTAGTGTTTTAAGGAACAGCTTAAAAAGAGAATCCTAATGTGATTTCTTTATAATGGGTGTGTTCCTTATCTTATCCTAGTGTCTAACCTCTTCTCCATGGCTGGACCCCCAAATAATATTCCTTTACGTGCTAAGGGGTAACTAGAGAGTGGGATAGGTTTAATAACTACCCTAACCCTAACGCGTACCCTAACGCTAACCGCTACCCTAACCCTAACAGGTACCCTAATCCTAACCCGTACCCTAAACCGAGCCCTAACCCTAACACTAACCCTAACACTAACCCTAACCCATACCCTACGCCGTACCCGAAGCCCTCCCCGAAACCGTACCCTAAGCCGTACCCTAAGCCTAAACCTAAGCCTAACCCTAACCCTAGGCTACCCTTGACTGCTTCTGCCTCCAATAGATTTCCTAAGCACTAGTGTTTTAAGGAACAGCTTAAAAAGAGAATCCTAATGTGATTTCTTTATAATGGGTGTGTTCCTTATCTAATCCTAGTGTCTAAACTCTTCTCCATGGCTGGACCCCCAAATAATATTCCTTTATGTGCTAAGGGGTATCTAGAGAGTGGGATAGGTTTAATCACTACCCTAACCCTAACGCGTACCATAACCCTAACCCCTACCCTAACCCTAAGACGTACCCTAATCCTAACCCGTACCCTAAACCGAGTCCTAACCCTAACACTAACCCTAACCCTAACCCTAACCCATACCCTACGCCGTACCCGAAGCCCTCCCCGAACCCGTACCCTAAGCCGTACCCTAAGCCTAACCCTAAGCCTAACCCTAACCCTAGGCTACCCTTGAATGCTTCTGCCTCCAATAGATTTCCTAAGCACTAGTGTTTTAAGGAACAGCTTAAAAAGAGAATCCTAATGTGATTTCTTTATAATGTGTGTGTTCCTTATATTATCTTAGTGTCTAAACTCTTCTCCATGGCTGGACACCCAAATAATATTCCTTTACGTGCTAAGGGGTATCTAGAGAGAGGGATAGGTTTAATAACTACCCTAACCCTAACGCGTACCCTAACCCTAACCCCTAACCTAACCCTAACACGTACCCTAATCCTAACCCGTACCCTAAACCGAGCCCTAACCCTAACACTAACCCTAACCCTAACCCTAACCCATACCCTACGCCGTACCCGAAGCCCTCCCCGAACCCGTACCCAAAGCCGTACCCTAAGCTTAACCCTAAGCCTAACCCTAACCCTAGGCTACCCTTGACTGCTTCTGCCTCCAATAGATTTCCTAAGCACTAGTGTTTTAAGGAACAGCTTAAAAAGAGAATCCTAATGTGATTTCTTTATAATGGGTGTGTTCCTTATCTTATCCTAGTGTCTAAACACTTCTCCATGGCTGGACCCCCAAATAATATTCCTTTACGTGCTAAGGGGTAACTAGAGAGTGGGATAGGTTTAATAACTACCCTAACCCTAACGCGTACCCTAACGCTAACCCCTACCCTAACCCTAACACGTACCCTAATCCTAACCCGTAACCTAAACCGAGCCCTAACCCTAACACTAACCCTAACCCTAACCCTAAACCATACCCTACGCCGTACCCGAAGCCCTCCCCGAACCCGTACCCTAAGCCGTACCCTAAGCCTAACCCTAAGCCTAACCCTAACCCTAGGCTACCCTTGACTGCTTCTGCCTCCAATAGATTTCCTAAGCACTAGAGTTTTAAGGAACAGCTTAAAAAGAGAATCCTAATGTGATTTCTTTATAATGGGTGTGTTCCTTATCTGATCCTAGTGTCTAAACTCTTCTCCACGGCTGGACCCCCAAATAATATTCCTTTACGTGCTAAGGGGTATCTAGAGAGTGGGATATGTTTAATAACTACCCTAACCCTAACGCGTACACTAACCATAACCCCTACCCTAACCCTAACACGTACCCTAATCCTAACCCGTACCCTAAACCGAGCCCTAACACTAACACTAACCCTAACCCTAACCCTAACCCATACCCTACGCCGTACCCGAAGCCCTCCCCGAACCCGTACCCTAAGCCGTACCCTAAGCCTAACCCTAAGTCTAACCCTAACCCTAGGCTACCCTTGACTGCTTCTGCCTCCAACAGATTTCCTAAGCACTAGTGTTTTAAGGAACAGCTTAAAGAGAGAATCCTTATGTGATTTCTTTATAATGGGTGTGTTCCTTATCTTATCCTAGTGTCTAAACTCCTCTCCATGGCTGGACCCCCAAATAATATTCCTTTACGTGCTAAGGTGTATCTAGAGAGTGGGATATGTTTAATAACTACCCTAACCCTAACGCGTACCCTAACCCTAACCCCTACCCTAACCCTAACATGTACCCTAATCCTAACCCGTATCCTAAACCGAGCCCTAACCCTAACACTAACCCTAACCCTAACCCTAACCCATACCCTACGCCGTACCCGAAGCCCTCCCCGAACCCGTACCCTAAGCCGTACCCTAAGCCTAACCCTAAGCCTAACCCTAACCGTAGGCTACCCTTGACTGCTTTTGCCTCCAATAGATTTCCTAAGCACTAGTGTTTTAAGGAACAGCTTAAAAAGAGAATCCTAATGTGATTTCTTTATAATGGGTGTGTTCCTTATCTTATCCTAGTGTCTAAACTCTTCTCCATAGCTGGACCCCAAATAATATTCCTTTACGTGCTAAGGGGTAACTAGAGAGTGGGATAGGTTTAATAACTACCCTAACCCTAATGCGTACCCTAACGCTAACTGCTACCCTAACCCTAACAGGTACCCTAATCCTAACCCGTATCCTAAACCGAGCCCTAACCCTAACACTAACCCTAACCCTAACCCTAACCCATACCCTACGCCGTACCCGAAGCCCTCCCCGAAACCGTACCCTAAGCCGTACCCTAAGCCTAACCCTAAGCCTAACCCTAACCCTAGGCTACCCTTGACTGCTTCTGCCTCCAATAGATTTCCTAAGCACTAGTGTTTTAAGGAACAGCTTAAAAAGAGAATCCTAATGTGATTTCTTTATAATGGGTGTGTTCCTTATCTAATCCTAGTGTCTAAACTCTTCTCCATGGCTGGAACCCCAAATAATATTACTTTATGTGCTAAGGGGTATCTAGAGAGTGGGATAGGTTTAATCACTACCCTAACCCTAACGCGTAACATAACCCTAACCCCTAACCTAACCCTAACACGTACCCTAATCCTAACCCGTACCCTAAACCGAGTCCTAACCCTAACACTAACCCTAACCCTAACCCTAACCCATACCCTACGCCGTACCCGAAGCCCTCCCCGAACCCGTACCCTAAGCCGTACCCTAAGCCTAACCCTAACCCTAGGCTACCCTTGACTGCTTCTGCCTCCAATAGATTTCCTAAGCACTAGTGTTTTAAGGAACAGCTTAAAAAGAGAATCCTAATGTGATTTCCTTATAATGTGTGTGTTCCTTATATTATCTTAGTGTCTAAACTCTTCTCCATGGCTGGACCCCCAAATAATATTCCTGTACGTGCTAAGGGGTATCTAGAGAGAGGGATAGGTTTAATAACTACCCTAACCCTAACGCGTACCCTAACCCTAACCCCTAACCTAACCCTAACACGTACCCTAATCCTAACCCGTACCCTAAACCGGGCCCTAACCCTAACACTAACCCTAACCCTAACCCTAACCCATACCCTACGCCGTACCCGAAGCCCTCCCCGAACCCGTACCCTAAGCCGTACCCTAAGCCTACCCCTAAGCCTAACCCTAACCCTAGGCTACCCTTGACTGCTTCTGCCTCCAACAGATTTCCTAAGCACTAGTGTTTTAAGGAACAGCTTAAAAAGAGAATCCTAATGTGATTTCTTTATAATGGGTGTGTTCCTTATCTTATCCTAGTGTCTAAACTCTTCTCCATGGCTGGACCACCAAATAATATTCCTTTACGTGCTAAGGGGTAACTAGAGAGTGGGATAGGTTTAATAACTACCCTAACCCTAACGCGTACCCTAACGCTAACCGCTACCCTAAACCTAACACGTACACTAATCCTAACCCGTAACCTAAACCGAGCCCTAACCCTAACACTAACCCTAACCCTAACACTAACCCGTACCCTACGCCGTACCCGAAGCCCTCCCCGAACCCGTACCCTAAGCCGTACCCTAAGCCTAACCCTAAGCCTAACCCTAACCCTAGGCTACCCTTGACTGCTTCTGCCTCCAATAGATTTCCTAAGCACTAGTGTTTTAAGGAACAGCTTAAAAAGAGAATCCTAATGTGATTTCTTTATAATGGGTGTGTTCCTTACCTAATCCTAGTGTCTAAACTCTTCTCCATGGCTGGACCCCCAAATAATATTCCTTTACGTGTTAATGTTTACCTAGAGAGTATGATAGGTTTAGTAACTACCCTAACCCTAACACGTACCCTAACCCTAACCCCTACCCTAACACTAACGCGTACCCTAACCCTAACCCCTACCCTAACCCTAACACGTACCCTAATCCTAACCCGTACCCTAAACCGAGCCCTAACCCTAACACTAACCCAAACCCTAACCCTAACCCATACCTTACGCCGTACCCGAAGCCCTCCCCGAACCCGTACCCTAAGCCGTACCCTAAGCCTAACCCTAAGCCTAACCCTAACCCTAGGCTACCCTTCACTGCTTCTGCCTCCAATAGATTTCCTAAGCACTAGTGTTTTAAGGAACAGCTTAAAAAGAGAATCCTAATGTGATTTCTTTATAATGTGTGTGTTCCTTATATTATCTTAGTGTCTAAACTCTTCTCCATGGCTGGACCCCCAAATAATATTCCTTTACGTGCTAAGGGGTATCTAGAAAGTGGGATAGGTTTAATAACTACCCTAACCCTAAAGCGTACCCTAACCCTAACCCCTACCATAACCCTCACACGTACCCTAATCCTAACCCGTACCCTAAACCGAGCCCTAACCCTAACACTAACCCTAACCCTAACCCTAACCCATACCCTACGCCGTACCCGAAACCCTCCCCGAACCCGTACCCTAAGCCGTACCCAAAGCCTAACCCTAAGCCTAACCCTAACCCTAGGCTACCCTTGACTGCTTCTGCCTCCAATATATTTCCTAAGCACTAGAGTTTTAAGGAACAGCTTAAAAAGAGAATCCTAATGTGATTTCTTTATAATGGGTGTGTTCCTTATCTGATCCTAGTGTCTAAACTCTTCTCCATGGCTGGACACCCAAATAATATTCCTTTACGTGCTAAGGGGTATCTAGAGAGTGGGATATGTTTAATAACTACCCTAACCCTAACGAGTACCCTAACCCTAACCCCTACCCTAACCCTAACACGTACCCTAATCCTAACCCGTACCCTAAACCGAGCCCTAACCCTAACACTAACCCTAACCCTAACCCTAACCCATACCCTACGCCGTACCCGAAGCCCTCCCCGAACCCGTACCCTAAGACTAACCCTAAGCCTAACCCTAAACCTAGGCTACCCTTGACTGCTTCTGCCTCCAATAGATTTCCTAAGCACTAGTGTTTTAAGGAACAGCTTAAAAAGAGAATCCTAATGTGATTTTTTATAATGGGTGTGTTCCTTATCTTATCCTAGTGTCTAAACTCTTCTCCATGGCTGGACCCCCAAATAATATTCCTTTACGGGCTAAGGGGTAACTAGAGAGTGGGATAGGTTTAATAACTACCCTAACCTTAACGCGTACCCTAACGCTAACCGCTATCCTAACCCTAACACGTACCCTAATCCTAACACGTACCCTAAACCGAGTCCTAACCCTAACACTAACCCTAACCCTAACCCTAACCCATACCCTATGCCGTACCCGAAGCCCTCCCCGAACCCGTACCCTAAGCCGTACCCTAAGCCTAACCCTAAGCCTAACCCTAACCCTAGGCTACCCTTGACTGCTTCTGCCTCCAACAGATTTCCTAAGCACTAGTGTTTTAAGGAACAGTTTAAAAAGAGAATCAAATGTGATTTCTTTATAATGGGTGTGTTCCTTATCTTATCCTAGTGTCTAAACTCTTCTCCATGGCTGGACCCCCAATTAATATTCCTTTACGTGCTAAGGGGTAACTAGAGAGTGGGATAGGTTTAATAACTACCCTAACCCTAACGCGTACCCTAACGCTAACCGCTACCCTAACCCTAACAGGTACCCTAATCCTAACCCGTACCCTAAACCGAGCCCTAACCCTAACACTAACCCTAACACTAACCCTAACCCTTACCCTACGCCGTACCCGAAGCCCTCCCCGAACCCGTACCCTAAGCCGTACCCTAAGCCTAACCCTAAGCCTAACCCTAACCCTAGGCTACCCTTGACTGCTTCTGCCTCCAATAGATTTCCTAAGCACTAGTGTTTTAAGGAACAGCTTAAAAAGAGAATCCTAATGTGATTTCTTTATAATGGGTGTGTTCCTTATCTTATCCTAGTGTCTAAACTCTTCTCCATGGCTGGACCCCCAAATAATATTCCTTTACGTGCTAAGGGGTATCTAGAGAGTGGGTTAGGTTTAATCACTACCCTAACCCTAACGCGTACCATAACCCTAACACCTACCCTAACCCTAACACGTACCCTAATCCTAACCCGTACCCTAAACCGAGTCCTAACCCTAACACTAACCCTAACCCTAACCCTAACCCATACCCTACGCCGTACCCGAAGCCCTCCCCGAACCCGTACCCTAAGCCGTACCCTAAGCCTAACCCTAAGCCTAACCCTAACCCTAGGCTACCCTTGACTGCTTCTGCCTCCAATAGATTTCCTAAGCACTAGTGTTTTAAGGAACAGCTTAAAAAGAGAATCCTAATGTGATTTCTTTATAATGTGTGTGTTCCTTATATTATCCTAGTGTCTAAACTCTTCTCCATGGCTGGACACCCAAATAATATTCCTTTAAGTGCTAAGGGGTATCTAGAGAGAGGGATAGGTTTAATAACTACCCTAACCCTAACGCGTACCCTAACCCTAACCCCTACCCTAACCCTAACACGTACCCTAATCCTAACCCGTACCCTAAACCGAGCCCTAACCCTAACACTAACCCTAACCCTAACCCTAACCCATACCCTACGCCGTACCCGAAGCCCTCCCCGAACCCGTACCCTAAGCCGTACCCTAAGCCTAACCCTAAGCCTAACCCTAACCCTAGGCTACCCTTGACTGCTTCTGCCTCCAATAGATTTCCTAAGCACTAGTGTTTTAAGGAACAGCTTAAAAAGAGAATCCTAATGTGATTTCTTTATAATGGGTGTGTTCCTTATCTTATCCTACTGTCTAAACACTTCTCCATGGCTGGACCCCCAAATAATATTCCTTTACGTGCTAAGGGGTAACTAGAGAGTGGGATAGGTTTAATAACTACCCTAACCCTAACGCGTACCCTAACGCTAACCCCTACCCTAACCCTAACACGTACCCTAATCCTAACCCGTAACCTAAACCGAGCCCTAACCCTAACACTAACCCTAACCCTAACCCTAAACCATACCCTACGCCGTACCCGAAGCCCTCCCCGAACCCGTACCCTAAGCCGTACCCTAAGCCTAACCCTAAGCCTAACCTTAACCCTAGGCTACCCTTGACTGCTTCTGCCTCCAATAGATTTCCTAAGCACTAGAGTTTTAAGGAACAGCTTAAAAAGAGAATCCTAATGTGATTTCTTTATAATGGGTGTGTTCCTTATCTGATCCTAGTGTCTAAACTCTTCTCCATGGCTGGACCCCCAAATAATATTCCTTTACGTGCTAAGGGGTATCAAGAGAGTGGGATATGTTTAATAACTACCCTAACCCTAACGCGTACACTAACCATAACCCCTACCCTAACCCTAACACGTACCCTAATCCTAACCCGTACCCTAAACCGAGCCCTAACCCTAACACTAACCCTAACCCTAACCCTAACCCATACCCTACGCCGTACCCGAAGCCCTCCCCGAACCCGTACCCTAAGCCGTACCCTAAGCCTAACCCTAAGTCTAACCCTAAACCTAGGCTACCCTTGACTGCTTCTGCCTCCAACAGATTTCCTAAGCACTAGTGTTTTAAGGAACAGCTTAAAAAGAGAATCCTAATGTGATTTCTTTATAATGGGTGTGTTCCTTATCTTATCCTAGTGTCTAAACACTTCTCCATGGCTGGACCCCCACATAATATTCCTTTACGTGCCAAGGGGTAACTAGAGAGTGGGATAGGTTTAATAACTACCCTAACCCTAAGGCGTACCCTAACGCTAACCCCTACCCTAACCCTAACACGTACCCTAATCCTAACCCGTAACCTAAACCGAGCCCTAACCCTAACACTAACCCTAACCCTAACCCTAACCCATACCCTACGCCGTACCCGAAGCCCTCCCCGAACCCGTACCCTAAGCCGTACCCTAAGCCTAACCCTAATCCTAACCCTAACCCTAGGCTACCCTTGACTGCTTCTGCCTCCAACAGATTTCCTAAGCACTAGTGTTTTAAGGAACAGCTTAAAAAGAGAATCCTAATGTGATTTCTTTATAATGGGTGTGTTCCTTATCTTATCCTAGTGTCTAAACTCTTCTCCATGGCTGGACCACCAAATAATATTCCTTTACGTGCTAAGGGGTAACTAGAGAGTGGGATAGGTTTAATATCTACCCTAACCCTAACGCGTACCCTAACGCTAACCGCTACCCTAAACCTAACACGTACACTAATCCTAACCCGTACCCTAAACCGAGCCCTAACCCTAACACTAACCCTAACCCTAACCCTAACCCGTACCCTACGCCGTACCCGAAGCCCTCCCCGAACCCGTACCCTAAGCCGTACCCTAAGCCTAACCCTAAGCCTAACCCTAACCCTAGGCTACCCTTGACTGCTTCTGCCTCCAATAGATTTCCTAAGCACTAGTGTTTTAAGGAACAGCTTAAAAAGAGAATCCTAATGTGATTTCTTTATAATGGGTGTGTTCCTTATCTTATCCTAGTGTCTAAACTCTTCTCCATGGCTGGACCCCCAAATAATATTCCTTTACGTGCTAATGTTTATCTAGAGAGTATGATAGGTTTAGTAACTACCCTAACCCTAACACGTACCCTAACCCTAACCCCTACCCTAACACTAACGCGTACCCTAACCCTAACCCCTACCCTAACCCTAACACGTACCCTAATCCTAACCCGTACCCTAAACCGAGCCCTAACCCTAACACTAACCCAAACCCTAACCCTAACCCATACCTTACGCCGTACCCGAACCCCTCCCCGAACCCGTACCCTAAGCCGTACCCTAAGCCTAACCCTATGCCTAACACTAACCCTAGGCTACCCTTGACTGCTTCTGCCTCCAATAGATTTCCTAAGCACTGGTGTTTTAAGGAACAGCTTAAAAAGAGAATCCTAATGTGATTTGTTTATAATGGGTGTGTTCCTTACCTAATCGTAGTGTCTAAACTCTTCTCCATGGCTGGACCCCCAAATAATATTCCTTTATGTGCTAAGGGGTATCTAGAGAGTGGGATAGGTTTAATCACTACCCTAACCCTAACGCGTACCCTAACCCTAACCCCTACCCTAACCCTAACACGTACCCTAATCCTAACCCGTACCCTAAACCGAGCCCTAACCCTAACACTAACCCTAACCCTAACCCTAACCCATACCCTACGCCGTACCCGAAGCCCTCCCCGAACCCGTACCCTAAGCCGTACCCTAAGCCTAACCCTAAGCCTAACCCTAACCCTAGGGTACCCTTCACTGCTTCTGCCTCCAATAGATTTCCTAAGCACTAGTGTTTTAAGGAACAGCTTAAAAAGAGAATCCTAATGTGATTTCTTTATAATGTGTGTGTTCCTTATATTATCTTAGTGTCTAAACTCTTCTCCATGGCTGGACCCCCAAATAATATTCCTCTATGTGCTAAGGGGTATCTAGAGAGTGGGATAGGTTTAATCACTACCCTAACCCTAACGCGTACCCTAACCCTAACCCCTACCCTAACCCTAACACGTACCCTAATCCTAACCCGTACCCTAAACCGAGCCCTAACCCTAACACTAACCCTAACCCTAACCCTAACCCATAGCCTATGCCGTACCCGAAGCCCTCCCCGAACCCGTACCCTAAGCCGTACCCTAAGCCTAACCCTAAGCCTAACCCTAACCCTAGGCTACCCTTGACTGCTTCTGCCTCCAATAGATTTCCTAAGCACTAGTGTTTTAAGGAACAGATTAAAAAGAGAATCCTAATGTGATTTCTTTATAATGGGTGTTTTCCTTATCTTATCCTAGTGTCTAAACTCTTCTCCATGGCTGGACCCCCAAATAATATTCCTTTACGTGCTAAGGGGTAACTAGAGAGTGGGATAGGTTTAATAACTACCCTAACCCTAACGCGTACCCTAACGCTAACCGCTACCCTAACCCTAACAGGTACCCTAATCCTAACCCGTACCCTAAACCGAGCTCTAACCCTAACACTAACCCTAACACTAACCCTAACCCATACCCTACGCCGTACCCGAAGCCCTCCCCGAAACCGTACCCTAAGCCGTACCCTAAGCCTAAACCTAAGCCTAACCCTAACCCTAGGCTACCCTTGACTGCTTCTGCCTCCAATAGATTTCCTAAGCACTAGTGTTTTAAGGAACAGCTTAAAAAGAGAATCCTAATGTGATTTCTTTATAATGGGTGTGTTCCTTATCTAATCCTAGTGTCTAAACTCTTCTCCATGGCTGGACCCCCAAATAATATTCCTTTATGTGCTAAGGGGTATCTAGAGTGTGGGATAGGTTTAATCACTACCCTAACCCTAACGCGTACCATAACCCTAACCCCTACCCTAACCCTAACACGTACCCTAATCCTAACCCGTACCCTAAACCGAGTCCTAACCCTAACACTAACCCTAACCCTAACCCTAACCCATACCCTACGCCGTACCCGAAGCCCTCCCCGAACCCGTACCCTAAGCCGTACCCTAAGCCTAACCCTAACCCTAGGCTACCCTTGACTGCTTCTGCCTCCAATAGATTTCCTAAGCACTAGTGTTTTAAGGAACAGCTTAAAAAGAGAATCCTAATGTGATTTCTTTATAATGTGTGTGTTCCTTATATTATCTTAGTGTCTAAACTCTTCTCCATGGCTGGACCCCCAAATAATATTCCTTTACGTGCTAAGGGGTATCTAGAGAGAGGGATAGGTTTAATAACTACCCTAACCCTAACGCGTACCTTAACCCTAACCCCTAACCTAACCCTAACACGTACCCTAATCCTAACCCGTACCCTAACCCGAGCCCTAACCCTAACACTAACCCTAACCCTAACCCTAACCCATACCCTACGCCGTACCCGAATCCCTCCCCGAAAACGTACCCTAAGCCGTACCCTAAGCCTAACCCTAAGCCTAACCGTAACCCTAGGCTACCCTTGACTGCTTCTGCCTCCAATAGATTTCCTAAGCACTAGTGTTTTAAGGAACAGCTTAAAAAGAGAATCCTAATGTGATTTCTTTATAATGGGTGTGTTCCTTATCTTATCCTAGTGTCTAAACACTTCTCCATGGCTGGACCCCCACATAATATTCCTTTACGTGCTAAGGGGTAACTAGAGAGTGGGATAGGTTTAATAACTACCCTAACCCTAATGCGTACCCTAACGCTAACCCCTACCCTAACCCTAACACGTACCCTAATCCTAACCCGTAACCTAAATCGAGCCCTAACCCTAACACTAACCCTAACCCTAACCCTAACCCATACCCTACGCCGTACCCGAAGCCCTCCCCGAACCCGTACCCTAAGCCGTACCCTTAACCTAACCCTAAGCCTAACCCTAACCCTAGGCTACCCTTGACTGCTTCTGCCTCCAATAGATTTCCTAAGCACTAGTGTTTTAAGGAACAGCTTAAAAAGAGAATCCTAATGTGATTTCTTTATAATGTGTGTGTTCCTTATATTATCTTAGTGTCTAAATTCTTCTCCATGGCTGGACCCCCAAATAATATTCCTTTACGTGCTAAGGGGTATCTAGAGAGAGGGATAGGTTTAATAACTACCCTAACCCTAACGCGTACCCTAACCCTAACCCCTAACCTAACCCTAACACGTACCCTAATCCTAACCCGTACCCTAAACCGAGCCCTAACCCTAACACTAACCCTAACCCTAACCCATACCCTACGCCGTACCCGAAGCCCTCCCCGAACCCGTACCCTAAGCCGTACCCTAAGCCTACCCCTAAGTCTAACCCTAACCCTAGGCTACCCTTGACTGCTTCTGCCTCCAATAGATTTCCTAAGCACTAGTGTTTTAAGGAACAGCTTAAAAAGAGAATCCTAATGTGATTTCTTTATAATGTGTGTGTTCCTTATATTATCTTAGTGTCTAAACTCTTCTCCATGGCTGGACCCCCAAATAATATTCCTTTACGTGCTAAGGGGTATCTAGAGAGTGGGAGAGGTTTAATAACTACCCTAACCCTAACGCGTACCCTAACCCTAACCCCTAACCTAACCCTAACACGTACCCTAATCCTAACCCGTACCCTAAACCGAGCCCTAACCCTAACACTAACCCTAACCCTAACCCTAACACATACCCTACGCCGTACAAGAAGCCCTCCCCGAAAACGTACCCTAAGCCGTACCCTAAGCCTAACCCTAAGCCTAACCCTAACCCTAGGCTACCCTTGACTGCTTCTGCCTCCAATAGATTTCCTAAGCACTAGAGTTTTAAGGAACAGCTTAAAAAGAGAATCCTAATGTGATTTCTTTATAATGGGTGTGTTCCTTATCTTATCCTAGTGTCTAAACACTTCTCCATGGCTGGACCCCCACATAATATTCCTTTACGTGCTAAGGGGTAACTAGAGAGTGGGATAGGTTTAATCACTACCCTAACCCTAATGCGTACCCTAACGCTAACCCCTACCCTAACCCTAACACGTACCCTAATCCTAACCCGTAACCTAAACCAAGCCCTAACCCTAACACTAACCCTAACCCTAACCCTAACCCATACCCTACGCCGTACCCGAAGCCCTCCCCGAACCCGTACCCTAAGCCGTACCCTTAACCTAACCCTAAGCCTAACCCTAACCCTAGGCTACCCTTGACTGCTTCTGCCTCCAATAGATTTCCTAAGCACTAGTGTTTTAAGGAACAGCTTAAAAAGAGAATCCTAATGTGATTTCTTTATAATGTGTGTGTTCCTTATATTATCTTAGTGTCTAAACTCTTCTCCATGGCTGGACCCCCAAATAATATTCCTTTACGTGCTAAGGGGTATCTAGAGAGTGGGATAGGTTTAATCACTACCCTAACCCTAACGCGTATCATAACCCTAACCCCTACCCTAACCCTAACACGTACCCTAATCCTAACCCGTACCCTAAACCGAGCCCTAACCCTAACACTAACCCTAACCCTAACCCTAACCCATACCCTACGCCGCACCCAAAGCCCTCCCCGAACCCGTACCCTAAGCCGTACCCTAAGCCTAACCCTAAGCCTAACCCTAACCCTAGGCTACCCTTGACTGCTTCTGCCTCCAATAGATTTCCTAAGCACTAGTGTTTTAAGGAACAGCTTAAAAAGAGAATCCTAATGTGATTTCTTTATAATGGGTGTGTTCCTTATCTTATCCTACTGTCTAAACACTTCTCCATGGCTGGACCCCCAAATAATATTCCTTTACGTGCTAAGGGGTAACTAGAGAGTGGGATAGGTTTAATAACTACCCTAACCCTAACGCGTACCCTAACGCTAACCCCTACCCTAACCCTAACACGTACCCTAATCCTAACCCGTAACCTAAACCGAGCCCTAACCCTAACACTAACCCTAACCCTAACCCTAAACCATACCCTACGCCGTACCCGAAGCCCTCCCCGAACCCGTACCCTAAGCCGTACCCTAAGCCTAACCCTAAGCCTAACCCTAACCCTAGGCTACCCTTGACTGCTTCTGCCTCCAATAGATTTCCTAAGCACTAGAGTTTTAAGGAACAGCTTAAAAAGAGAATCCTAATGTGATTTCTTTATAATGGGTGTGTTCCTTATCTGATCCTAGTGTCTAAACTCTTCTCCATGGCTGGACCCCCAAATAATATTCCTTTACGTGCTAAGGGGTATCAAGAGAGTGGGATATGTTTAATAACTACCCTAACCCTAACGCGTACACTAACCATAACCCCTACCCTAACCCTAACACGTACCCTAATCCTAACCCGTACCCTAAACCGAGCCCTAACCCTAACACTAACCCTAACCCTAACCCTAACCCATACCCTACGCCGTACCTGAAGCCCTCCCCGAACCCGTACCCTAAGCCGTACCCTAAGCCTAACCCTAAGTCTAACCCTAAACCTAGGCTACCCTTGACTGCTTCTGCCTCCAACAGATTTCCTAAGCACTAGTGTTTTAAGGAACAGCTTAAAAAGAGAATCCTAATGTGATTTCTTTATAATGGGTGTGTTCCTTATCTTATCCTAGTGTCTAAACACTTCTCCATGGCTGGACCCCCACATAATATTCCTTTACGTGCTAAGGGGTAACTAGAGAGTGGGATAGGTTTAATAACTACCCTAACCCTAAGGCGTACCCTAACGCTAACCCCTACCCTAACCCTAACACGTACCCTAATCCTAACCCGTAACCTAAACCGAGCCCTAACCCTAACACTAACCCTAACCCTAACCCTAACCCATACCCTACGCCGTACCCGAAGCCCTCCCCGAACCCGTACCCTAAGCCGTACCCTAAGCCTAACCCTAATCCTAACCCTAACCCTAGGCTACCCTTGACTGCTTCTGCCTCCAACAGATTTCCTAAGCACTAGTGTTTTAAGGAACAGCTTAAAAAGAGAATCCTAATGTGATTTCTTTATAATGGGTGTGTTCCTTATCTTATCCTAGTGTCTAAACTCTTCTCCATGGCTGGACCACCAAATAATATTCCTTTACGTGCTAAGGGGTAACTAGAGAGTGGGATAGGTTTAATATCTACCCTAACCCTAACGCGTACCCTAACGCTAACCGCTACCCTAAACCTAACACGTACACTAATCCTAACCCGTACCCTAAACCGAGCCCTAACCCTAACACTAACCCTAACCCTAACCCTAACCCGTACCCTACGCCGTACCCGAAGCCCTCCCCGAACCCGTACCCTAAGCCGTACCCTAAGCCTAACCCTAAGCCTAACCCTAACCCTAGGCTACCCTTGACTGCTTCTGCCTCCAATAGATTTCCTAAGCACTAGTGTTTTAAGGAACAGCTTAAAAAGAGAATCCTAATGTGATTTCTTTATAATGGGTGTGTTCCTTATCTTATCCTAGTGTCTAAACTCTTCTCCATGGCTGGACCCCCAAATAATATTCCTTTACGTGCTAATGTTTATCTAGAGAGTATGATAGGTTTAGTAACTACCCTAACCCTAACACGTACCCTAACCCTAACCCCTACCCTAACACTAACGCGTACCCTAACCCTAACCCCTACCCTAACCCTAACACGTACCCTAATCCTAACCCGTACCCTAAACCGAGCCCTAACCCTAACACTAACCCAAACCCTAACCCTAACCCATACCTTACGCCGTACCCGAACCCCTCCCCGAACCCGTACCCTAAGCCGTACCCTAAGCCTAACCCTATGCCTAACACTAACCCTAGGCTACCCTTGACTGCTTCTGCCTCCAATAGATTTCCTAAGCACTGGTGTTTTAAGGAACAGCTTAAAAAGAGAATCCTAATGTGATTTGTTTATAATGGGTGTGTTCCTTACCTAATCGTAGTGTCTAAACTCTTCTCCATGGCTGGACCCCCAAATAATATTCCTTTATGTGCTAAGGGGTATCTAGAGAGTGGGATAGGTTTAATCACTACCCTAACCCTAACGCGTACCCTAACCCTAACCCCTACCCTAACCCTAACACGTACCCTAATCCTAACCCGTACCCTAAACCGAGCCCTAACCCTAACACTAACCCTAACCCTAACCCTAACCCATACCCTACGCCGTACCCGAAGCCCTCCCCGAACCCGTACCCTAAGCCGTACCCTAAGCCTAACCCTAAGCCTAACCCTAACCCTAGGGTACCCTTCACTGCTTCTGCCTCCAATAGATTTCCTAAGCACTAGTGTTTTAAGGAACAGCTTAAAAAGAGAATCCTAATGTGATTTCTTTATAATGTGTGTGTTCCTTATATTATCTTAGTGTCTAAACTCTTCTCCATGGCTGGACCCCCAAATAATATTCCTCTATGTGCTAAGGGGTATCTAGAGAGTGGGATAGGTTTAATCACTACCCTAACCCTAACGCGTACCCTAACCCTAACCCCTACCCTAACCCTAACACGTACCCTAATCCTAACCCGTACCCTAAACCGAGCCCTAACCCTAACACTAACCCTAACCCTAACCCTAACCCATAGCCTATGCCGTACCCGAAGCCCTCCCCGAACCCGTACCCTAAGCCGTACCCTAAGCCTAACCCTAAGCCTAACCCTAACCCTAGGCTACCCTTGACTGCTTCTGCCTCCAATAGATTTCCTAAGCACTAGTGTTTTAAGGAACAGATTAAAAAGAGAATCCTAATGTGATTTCTTTATAATGGGTGTTTTCCTTATCTTATCCTAGTGTCTAAACTCTTCTCCATGGCTGGACCCCCAAATAATATTCCTTTACGTGCTAAGGGGTAACTAGAGAGTGGGATAGGTTTAATAACTACCCTAACCCTAACGCGTACCCTAACGCTAACCGCTACCCTAACCCTAACAGGTACCCTAATCCTAACCCGTACCCTAAACCGAGCTCTAACCCTAACACTAACCCTAACACTAACCCTAACCCATACCCTACGCCGTACCCGAAGCCCTCCCCGAAACCGTACCCTAAGCCGTACCCTAAGCCTAAACCTAAGCCTAACCCTAACCCTAGGCTACCCTTGACTGCTTCTGCCTCCAATAGATTTCCTAAGCACTAGTGTTTTAAGGAACAGCTTAAAAAGAGAATCCTAATGTGATTTCTTTATAATGGGTGTGTTCCTTATCTAATCCTAGTGTCTAAACTCTTCTCCATGGCTGGACCCCCAAATAATATTCCTTTATGTGCTAAGGGGTATCTAGAGAGTGGGATAGGTTTAATCACTACCCTAACCCTAACGCGTACCATAACCCTAACCCCTACCCTAACCCAAACACGTACCCTAATCCTAACCCGTACCCTAAACCGAGTCCTAACCCTAACACTAACCCTAACCCTAACCCTAACCCATACCCTACGCCGTACCCGAAGCCCTCCCCGAACCCGTACCCTAAGCCGTACCCTAAGCCTAACCCTAACCCTAGGCTACCCTTGACTGCTTCTGCCTCCAATAGATTTCCTAAGCACTAGTGTTTTAAGGAACAGCTTAAAAAGAGAATCCTAATGTGATTTCTTTATAATGTGTGTGTTCCTTATATTATCTTAGTGTCTAAACTCTTCTCCATGGCTGGACCCCCAAATAATATTCCTTTACGTGCTAAGGGGTATCTAGAGAGAGGGATAGGTTTAATAACTACCCTAACCCTAACGCGTACCTTAACCCTAACCCCTAACCTAACCCTAACACGTACCCTAATCCTAACCCGTACCCTAACCCGAGCCCTAACCCTAACACTAACCCTAACCCTAACCCTAACCCATACCCTACGCCGTACCCGAAGCCCTCCCCGAAAACGTACCCTAAGCCGTACCCTAAGCCTAACCCTAAGCCTAACCGTAACCCTAGGCTACCCTTGACTGCTTCTGCCTCCAATAGATTTCCTAAGCACTAGTGTTTTAAGGAACAGCTTAAAAAGAGAATCCTAATGTGATTTCTTTATAATGGGTGTGTTCCTTATCTTATCCTAGTGTCTAAACACTTCTCCATGGCTGGACCCCCACATAATATTCCTTTACGTGCTAAGGGGTAACTAGAGAGTGGGATAGGTTTAATAACTACCCTAACCCTAATGCGTACCCTAACGCTAACCCCTACCCTAACCCTAACACGTACCCTAATCCTAACCCGTAACCTAAATCGAGCCCTAACCCTAACACTAACCCTAACCCTAACCCTAACCCATACCCTACGCCGTACCCGAAGCCCTCCCCGAACCCGTACCCTAAGCCGTACCCTTAACCTAACCCTAAGCCTAACCCTAACCCTAGGCTACCCTTGACTGCTTCTGCCTCCAATAGATTTCCTAAGCACTAGTGTTTTAAGGAACAGCTTAAAAAGAGAATCCTAATGTGATTTCTTTATAATGTGTGTGTTCCTTATATTATCTTAGTGTCTAAATTCTTCTCCATGGCTGGACCCCCAAATAATATTCCTTTACGTGCTAAGGGGTATCTAGAGAGAGGGATAGGTTTAATAACTACCCTAACCCTAAAGCGTACCCTAACCCTAACCCCTAACCTAACCCTAACACGTACCCTAATCCTAACCCGTACCCTAAACCGAGCCCTAACCCTAACACTAACCCTAACCCTAACCCATACCCTACGCCGTACCCGAAGCCCTCCCCGAACCCGTACCCTAAGCCGTACCCTAAGCCTACCCCTAAGTCTAACCCTAACCCTAGGCTACCCTTGACTGCTTCTGCCTCCAATAGATTTCCTAAGCACTAGTGTTTTAAGGAACAGCTTAAAAAGAGAATCCTAATGTGATTTCTTTATAATGTGTGTGTTCCTTATATTATCTTAGTGTCTAAACTCTTCTCCATGGCTGGACCCCCAAATAATATTCCTTTACGTGCTAAGGGGTATCTAGAGAGTGGGAGAGGTTTAATAACTACCCTAACCCTAACGCGTACCCTAACCCTAACCCCTAACCTAACCCTAACACGTACCCTAATCCTAACCCGTACCCTAAACCGAGCCCTAACCCTAACACTAACCCTAACCCTAACCCATACCCTACGCCGTACCCGAAGCCCTCCCCGAACCCGTACCCTAAGCCGTACCCTAAGCCTACCCCTAAGTCTAACCCTAACCCTAGGCTACCCTTGACTGCTTCTGCCTCCAATAGATTTCCTAAGCACTAGTGTTTTAAGGAACAGCTTAAAAAGAGAATCCTAATGTGATTTCTTTATAATGTGTGTGTTCCTTATATTATCTTAGTGTCTAAACTCTTCTCCATGGCTGGACCCCCAAATAATATTCCTTTACGTGCTAAGGGGTATCTAGAGAGTGGGAGAGGTTTAATAACTACCCTAACCCTAACGCGTACCCTAACCCTAACCCCTAACCTAACCCTAACACGTACCCTAATCCTAACCCGTACCCTAAACCGAGCCCTAACCCTAACACTAACCCTAACCCTAACCCTAACCCATACCCTACGCCGTACAAGAAGCCCTCCCCGAAAACGTACCCTAAGCCGTACCCTAAGCCTAACCCTAAGCCTAACCCTAACCCTAGGCTACCCTTGACTGCTTCTGCCTCCAATAGATTTCCTAAGCACTAGAGTTTTAAGGAACAGCTTAAAAAGAGAATCCTTATGTGATTTCTTTATAATGGGTGTGTTCCTTATCTTATCCTAGTGTCTAAACACTTCTCCATGGCTGGACCCCCACATAATATTCCTTTACGTGCTAAGGGGTAACTAGAGAGTGGGATAGGTTTAATCACTACCCTAACCCTAATGCGTACCCTAACGCTAACCCCTACCCTAACCCTAACACGTACCCTAATCCTAACCCGTAACCTAAACCAAGCCCTAACCCTAACACTAACCCTAACCCTAACCCTAACCCATACCCTACGCCGTACCCGAAGCCCTCCCCGAACCCGTACCCTAAGCCGTACCCTTAACCTAACCCTAAGCCTAACCCTAACCCTAGGCTACCCTTGACTGCTTCTGCCTCCAATAGATTTCCTAAGCACTAGTGTTTTAAGGAACAGCTTAAAAAGAGAATCCTAATGTGATTTCTTTATAATGTGTGTGTTCCTTATATTATCTTAGTGTCTAAACTCTTCTCCATGGCTGGACCCCCAAATAATATTCCTTTACGTGCTAAGGGGTATCTAGAGAGTGGGATAGGTTTAATCACTACCCTAACCCTAACGCGTATCATAACCCTAACCCCTACCCTAACCCTAACACGTACCCTAATCCTAACCCGTACCCTAAACCGAGCCCTAACCCTAACACTAACCCTAACCCTAACCCTAACCCATACCCTACGCCGCACCCAAAGCCCTCCCCGAACCCGTACCCTAAGCCGTACCCTAAGCCTACCCCTAAGCCTAACCCTAATCCTAGGCTACCCTTCACTGCTTCTGCCTCCAATAGATTTCCTAAGCACTAGTGTTTTAAGGAACAGCTTAAAAAGAGAATCCTAATGTGATTTCTTTATAATGTGTGTGTTCCTTATATTATCTTAGTGTCTAAACTCTTCTCCATGGCTGGACCCCCAAATAATATTCCTTTACGTGCTAAGGGGTATCTAGAAAGTGGGATAGGTTTAATAACTACCCTAACCCTAACGCGTACCCTAACCCTAACCCCTACCATAACCCTCACACGTACCCTAAACCTAACCCGTACCCTAAACCGAGCCCTAACCCTAACACTAACCCTAACCCTAACCCTAACCCATACCCTACGCCGTACCCGAACCCCTCCCCGAACCCGTACCCTAAGCCGTACCCTAAGCCTAACCCTAAGCCTAACCCTAACCCTAGGCTACCCTTGACTGCTTCTGCCTCCAATATATTTCCTAAGCACTAGAGTTTTAAGGAACAGCTTAAAAAGAGAATCCTAATGTGATTTCTTTATAATGGGTGTGTTCCTTATCTGATCCTAGTGTCTAAACTCTTCTCCATGGCTGGACCCCCAAATAATATTCCTTTACGTGCTAAGGGGTATCTAGAGAGTGGGATATGTTTAATAACTACCCTAACCCTAACGCGTACCCTAACCCTAACCCCTACCCTAACCCTAACACGTACACTAATCCTAACCCGTACCCTAAACCGAGCCCTAACCCTAACACTAACCCTAACCCTAACCCTAACCCATACCCTACGCCGTACCCGAAGCCCTCCCCGAACCCGTACCCTAAGCCGTACCCTAAGCCTAACCCTAAGCCTAACCCTAACCGTAGGCTACCCTTGACTGCTTTTGCCTCCAATAGATTTCCTAAGCACTAGTGTTTTAAGGAACAGCTTAAAAAGAGAATCCTAATGTGATTTCTTTATAATGGGTGTGTTCCTTATCTTATCCTAGTGTCTAACCTCTTCTCCATGGCTGGACCCCCAAATAATATTCCTTTACGTGCTAAGGGGTAACTAGAGAGTGGGATAGGCTTAATAACTACCCTAACCCTAACGCGTACCCTAACGCTAACCGCTACCCTAACCCTAACAGGTACCCTAATCCTAACCCGTACCCTAAACCGAGCCCTAACCCTAACACTAACCCTAACACTAACCCTAACCCATACCCTACGCCGTACCCGAAGCCCTCCCCGAAACCGTACCCTAAGCCGTACCCTAAGCCTAAACCTAAGCCTAACCCTAACCCTAGGCTACCCTTGACTGCTTCTGCCTCCAATAGATTTCCTAAGCACTAGTGTTTTAAGGAACAGCTTAAAAAGAGAATCCTAATGTGATTTCTTTATAATGGGTGTGTTCCTTATCTAATCCTAGTGTCTAAACTCTTCTCCATGGCTGGACCCCCAAATAATATTCCTTTATGTGCTAAGGGGTATCTAGAGAGTGGGATAGGTTTAATCACTACCCTAACCCTAACGCGTACCATAACCCTAACCCCTACCCTAACCCTAACACGTACCCTAATCCTAACCCGTACCCTAAACCGAGTCCTAACCCTAACACTAACCCTAACCCTAACCCTAACCCATACCCTACGCCGTACCCGAAGCCCTCCCCGAACCCGTACCCTAAGCCGTACCCTAAGCCTAACCCTAAGCCTAACCCTAACCCTAGGCTACCCTTGAATGCTTCTGCCTCCAATAGATTTCCTAAGCACTAGTGTTTTAAGGAACAGCTTAAAAAGAGAATCCTAATGTGATTTCTTTATAATGTGTGTGTTCCTTATATTATCTTAGTGTCTAAACTCTTCTCCATGGCTGGACACCCAAATAATATTCCTTTACGTGCTAAGGGGTATCTAGAGAGAGGGATAGGTTTAATAACTACCCTAACCCTAACGCGTACCCTAACCCTAACCCCTAACCTAACCCTAACACGTACCCTAATCCTAACCCGTAGCCTAAACCGAGCCCTAACCCTAACACTAACCCTAACCCTAACCCTAACCCATACCCTACGCCGTACCCGAAGCCCTCCCCGAACCCGTACCCAAAGCCGTACCCTAAGCTTAACCCTAAGCCTAACCCTAACCCTAGGCTACCCTTGACTGCTTCTGCCTCCAATAGATTTCCTAAGCACTAGTGTTTTAAGGAACAGCTTAAAAAGAGAATCCTAATGTGATTTCTTTATAATGGGTGTGTTCCTTATCTTATCCTAGTGTCTAAACACTTCTCCATGGCTGGACCCCCAAATAATATTCCTTTACGTGCTAAGGGGTAACTAGAGAGTGGGATAGGTTTAATAACTACCCTAACCCTAACGCGTACCCTAACGCTAACCCCTACCCTAACCCTAACACGTACCCTAATCCTAACCCGTAACCTAAACCGTGCCCTAACCCTAACACTAACCCTAACCCTAACCCTAAACCATACCCTACGCCGTACCCGAAGCCCTCCCCGAACCCGTACCCTAAGCCGTACCCTAAGCCTAACCCTAAGCCTAACCCTAACCCTAGGCTACCCTTGACTGCTTCTGCCTCCAATAGATTTCCTAAGCACTAGAGTTTTAAGGAACAGCTTAAAAAGAGAATCCTAATGTGATTTCTTTATAATGGGTGTGTTCCTTATCTGATCCTAGTGTCTAAACTCTTCTCCACGGCTGCACCCCCAAATAATATTCCTTTACGTGCTAAGGGGTATCTAGAGAGTGGGATATGTTTAATAACTACCCTAACCCTAACGCGTACACTAACCATAACCCCTACCCTAACCCTAACACGTACCCTAATCCTAACCCGTACCCTAAACCGAGCCCTAACACTAACACTAACCCTAAACCTAACCCTAACCCATACCCTACGCCGTACCCGAAGCCCTCCCCGAACCCGTACCCTAAGCCGTACCCTAAGCCTAACCCTAAGTCTAACCCTAACCCTAGGCTACCCTTGACTGCTTCTGCCTCCAACAGATTTCCTAAGCACTAGTGTTTTAAGGAACAGCTTAAAGAGAGAATCCTTATGTGATTTCTTTATAATGGGTGTGTTCCTTATCTTATCCTAGTGTCTAAACTCCTCTCCATGGCTGGACCCCCAAATAATATTCCTTTACGTGCTAAGGGGTATCTAGAGAGTGGGATATGTTTAATAACTACCCTAACCCTAACGCGTACCCTAACCCTAACCCCTATCCTAACCCTAACACGTACCCTAATCCTAACCCGTATCCTAAACCGAGCCCTAACCCTAACCCTAACCCTAACCCATACCCTACGCCGTACCCGAAGCCCTCCCCGAACCCGTACCCTAAGCCGTACCCTAAGCCTAACCGTAAGCCTAACCCTAACCGTAGGCTACCCTTGACTGCTTTTGCCTCCAATAGATTTCCTAAGCACTAGTGTTTTAAGGAACAGCTTAAAAAGAGAATCCTAATGTGATTTCTTTATAATGGGTGTGTTCCTTATCTTATCCTAGTGTCTAAACTCTTCTCCATAGCTGGACCCCCAAATAATATTCCTTTACGTGCTAAGGGGTAACTAGAGAGTGGGATAGGTTTAATAACTACCCTAACCCTAATGCGTACCCTAATGCTAACTGCTACCCTAACCCTAACAGGTACCCTAATCCTAACCCGTACCCTAAACCGAGCCCTAACCCTAACACTAACCCTAACCCTAACCCTAACCCATACCCTACGCCGTACCCGAAGCCCTCCCCGAAACCGTACCCTAAGCCGTACCCTAAGCCTAACCCTAAGCCTAACCCTAACCCTAGGCTACCCTTGACTGCTTCTGCCTCCAATAGATTTCCTAAGCACTAGTGTTTTAAGGAACAGCTTAAAAAGAGAATCCTAATGTGATTTCTTTATAATGTGTGTGTTCCTTATATTATCTTAGTGTCTAAACTTTTCTCCATGGCTGGACCCCCAAATAATATTCCTTTACGTGCTAAGGGGTATCTAGAGAGAGGGATAGGTTTAATAACTACCCTAACCCTAACGCGTACCCTAACCCTAACCCCTAACCTAACCCTAACACGTACCCTAATCCTAACCCGTACCCTAAACCGGGCCCTAACCCTAACACTAACCCTAACCCTAACCCTAACCCATACCCTACGCCGTACCCGAAGCCCTCCCCGAACCCGTACCCTAAGCCGTACCCTAAGCCTACCCCTAAGCCTAACCCTAACCCTAGGCTACCCTTGACTGCTTCTGCCTCCAACAGATTTCCTAAGCACTAGTGTTTTAAGGAACAGCTTAAAAAGAGAATCCTAATGTGATTTCTTTATAATGGGTGTGTTCCTTATCTTATCCTAGTGTCTAAACTCTTCTCCATGGCTGGACCACCAAATAATATTCCTTTACGTGCTAAGGGGTAACTAGAGAGTGGGATAGGTTTAATAACTACCCTAACCCTAACGCGTACCCTAACGCTAACCGCTACCCTAAACCTAACACGTACACTAATCCTAACCCGTAACCTAAACCGAGCCCTAACCCTAACACTAACCCTAACCCTAACCCTAACCCATACCCTACGCCGTACCCGAAGCCCTCCCCGAACCCGTACCCTAAGCCGTACCCTAAGCCTAACCCTAAGCCTAACCCTAACCCTAGGCTACCCTTGACTGCTTCTGCCTCCAATAGATTTCCTAAGCACTAGTGTTTTAAGGAACAGCTTAAAAAGAGAATCCTAATGTGATTTCTTTATAATGGGTGTGTTCCTTACCTAATCCTAGTGTCTAAACTCTTCTCCATGGCTGGACCCCCAAATAATATTCCTTTACCTGTTAATGTTTACCTAGAGAGTATGATAGGTTTAGTAACTACCCTAACCCTAACACGTACCCTAACCCTAACCCCTACCCTAACACTAACGCGTACCCTAACCCTAACCCCTACCCTAACCCTAACACGTACCCTAATCCTAACCCGTACCCTAAACCGAGCCCTAACCCTAACACTAACCCAAACCCTAACCCTAACCCATACCTTACGCCGTACCCGAAGCCCTCCCCGAACCCGTACCCTAAGCCGTACCCTAAGCCTAACCCTAAGCCTAACCCTAACCCTAGGCTACCCTTCACTGCTTCTGCCTCCAATAGATTTCCTAAGCACTAGTGTTTTAAGGAACAGCTTAAAAAGAGAATCCTAATGTGATTTCTTTATAATGTGTGTGTTCCTTATATTATCTTAGTGTCTAAACTCTTCTCCATGGCTGGACCCCCAAATAATATTCCTTTACGTGCTAAGGGGTATCTAGAAAGTGGGATAGGTTTAATAACTACCCTAACCCTAACGCGTACCCTAACCCTAACCCCTACCATAACCCTCACACGTACCCTAATCCTAACCCGTACCCTAAACCGAGCCCTAACCCTAACACTAACCCTAACCCTAACCCTAACCCATACCCTACGCCGTACCCGAAACCCTCCCCGATCCCGTACCCTAAGCCGTACCCTAAGCCTAACCCTAAGCCTAACCCTAACCCTAGGCTACCCTTGACTGCTTCTGCCTCCAATATATTTCCTAAGCACTAGAGTTTTAAGGAACAGCTTAAAAAGAGAATCCTAATGTGATTTCTTTATAATGGGTGTGTTCCTTATCTGATCCTAGTGTCTAAACTCTTCTCCATGGCTGGACACCCAAATAATATTCCTTTACGTGCTAAGGGGTATCTAGAGAGTGGGATATGTTTAATAACTACCCTAACCCTAACGAGTACCCTAACCCTAACCCCTACCCTAACCCTAACACGTACCCTAATCCTAACCCGTACCCTAAACCGAGCCCTAACCCTAACACTAACCCTAACCCTAACCCTAACCCATACCCTACGCCGTACCCGAAGCCCTCCCCGAACCCGTACCCTAAGACTAACCCTAAGCCTAACCCTAAACCTAGGCTACCCTTGAATGCTTCTGCCTCCAATAGATTTCCTAAGCACTAGTGTTTTAAGGAACAGCTTAAAAAGAGAATCCTAATGTGATTTTTTATAATGGGTGTGTTCCTTATCTTATCCTAGTGTCTAAACTCTTCTCCATGGCTGGACCCCCAAATAATATTCCTTTACGGGCTAAGGGGTAACTAGAGAGTGGGATAGGTTTAATAACTACCCTAACCCTAACGCGTACCCTAACGCGAACCGCTATCCTAACCCTAACACGTACCCTAATCCTAACACGTACCCTAAACCGAGTCCTAACCCTAACACTAACCCTAACCCTAACCCTAACCCATACCCTATGCCGTACCCGAAGCCCTCCCCGAACCCGTACCCTAAGCCGTACCCTAAGCCTAACCCTAAGCCTAACCCTAACCCTAGGCTACCCTTGACTGCTTCTGCCTCCAACAGATTTCCTAAGCACTAGTGTTTTAAGGAACAGTTTAAAAAGAGAATCAAATGTGATTTCTTTATAATGGGTGTGTTCCTTATCTTATCCTAGTGTCTAAACTCTTCTCCATGGCTGGACCCCCAAATAATATTCCTTTAGTGCTAAGGGGTATCTAGAGAGTGGGATATGTTTAATAACTACCCTAACCCTAACGCGTACCCTAACCCTAACCCCTACCCTAACCCTAACACGTACCCTAATCCTAAACCGTATCCTAAACCGAGCCCTAACCATAACACTAACCCTAACCCTAACCCTAAACCATACCCTACGCCGTACCCGAAGCCCTCCCCGAACCCGTACCCTAAACCGTACCCTAAGCCTAACCCTAAGCCTAACCCTAACCGTAGGCTACCCTTGACTGCTTTTGCCTCCAATAGATTTCCTAAGCACTAGTGTTTTAAGGAACAGCTTAAAAAGAGAATCCTAATGTGATTTCTTTATAATGGGTGTGTTCCTTATCTTATCCTAGTGTCTAAACTCTTCTCCATGGCTGGACCCCCAGTTAATATTCCTTTACGTGCTAAGGGGTAACTAGAGAGTGGGATAGGTTTAATAACTACCCTAACCCTAACGCGTACCCTAACGCTAACCGCTACCCTAACCCTAACAGGTACCCTAATCCTAACCCGTACCCTAAACCGAGCCCTAACCCTAACACTAACCCTAACACTAACCCTAACCCATACCCTACGCCGTACCCGAAGCCCTCCCCGAAACCGTACCCTAAGCCGTACCCTAAGCCTAAACCTAAGCCTAACCCTAACCCTAGGCTACCCTTGACTGCTTCTGCCTCCAATAGATTTCCTAAGCACTAGTGTTTTAAGGAACAGCTTAAAAAGAGAATCCTAATGTGATTTCTTTATAATGGGTGTGTTCCTTATCTTATCCTAGTGTCTAAACTCTTCTCCATGGCTGGACCCCCAAATAATATTCCTTTACGTGCTAAGGGGTATCTAGAGAGTGGGATAGGTTTAATAACTACCCTAACCGTAACGTGTACCCTAACCCTAACCCCTACCCTAAACCTAACATGTACCCTAATCCTAACCCTTACCCTAAACCGAGTCCTAACCCTAACACTAAGCCTAACCCTAACCCAAACCCTACGCCGTACCCGAAGCCCTCCCCGAACACGTACCCTAAGCCGTACCCTAAGCCTAACCGTAAGCCTAACCCTAACCCTAGGCTACCCTTGACTGCTTCTGCCTCCAACAGATTTCCTAAGCACTAGTGTTTTAAGGAACAGCTTAAAAAGAGAATCCTAATGTGATTTCTTTATAATGGGTGTGTTCCTTATATTATCTTAGTGTCTAAACTCTTCTCCATGGCTGGACTCCCAAATAATATTCCTTTACGTGCTAAGGGGTATCTAGAGAGTGGGATAGGTTTAATCACTACCCTAACCCTAACGCGTACCCTAACCCTAACCCCTACCCTAACCCTAACACGTACCCTAATCCTAACCCGTACCCTAAACCGAGCCCTAACCCTAACACTACCCTAACCCTAAACCTAACCCATACCCTACGCCGTACCCGAAGCCCTCCACGAACCCGTACCCTAAGGCGTACCCTAAGCCTACCCCTAAGCCTAACCCTAACCCTAGGCTACCCTTGACTGCTTCTGCCTCTAATAGATTTCCTAAGCACTAGTGTTTTAAGGAACAGCTTAAAAAGAGAATCCTAATGTGATTTCTTTATAATGTGTGTGTTCCTTATATTATCTTAGTGTCTAAACTCTTCTCCATGGCTGGACCCCCAAATAATATTACTTTACGTGCTAAGGGGTATCTAGAGAGTGGGATAGGTTTAATAACTACCCTAACCCTAACGCGTACCCTAACCCTAACCCCTAACCTAACCCTAACACGTACCCTAATCCTAAACCGTACCCTAAACCGAGCCCTAACCCTAACACTAACCCTAACCCTAACCCTAACCCATACCCTACGCCGTACCCGAAGCCCTCCCCGAACCCGTACCCTAAGCCGTACCCTAAGCCTAACCCTAAGCCTAACCCTAACCCTAGGCTACCCTTGACTGCTTCTGCCTCCAATAGATTTCCTAAGCACTAGTGTTTTAAGGAACAGCTTAAAAAGGGAATCCTAATGTGATTTCTTTATAATGGGTGTGTTCCTTATCTTATCCTAGTGTCTAAACACTTCTCCATGGCTGGACCCCCAAATAATATTCCTTTACGTGATAAGGGGTAACTAGAGAGTGGGATAGGTTTAATAACTACCCTAACCCTAACGCGTACCCTAACGCTAACCCCTACCCTAACCCTAACACGTACCCTAATCCTAACCCGTACCCTAAACCGACCCCTAACACTAACACTAACCCTAACCCTAACCCTAACCCATACCCTACGCCGTACCCGAAGCCCTCCCCGAACCCGTACCCTAAGCCGTACCCTAAGCCTAACCCTAAGCCTAACCCTAACCCTAGGCTACCCTTGACTGCTTCTGCCTCCAATAGATTTCCTAAGCACTAGTGTTTAAAGGAACAGCTTAAAAAGAGAATCCTAATGTGATTTCTTTATAATGTGTGTGTTCCTTATATTATCTTAGTGTCTAAACTCTTCTCCATGGCTGGACCCCCACATAATATTCCTTTACGTGCTAAGGGGTATCTAGAGAGTGGGATAGGTTTAATAACTACCCTAACCCTAACGCGTACCCTAACCCTAACCCCTACCCTAACCCTAACACGTACCCTAATCCTAACCCGTACCCTAAACCGAGCCCTAACCCTAACACTAACCCTAACCCTAACCCTAACCCATACCCTACGCCGTACCCGAAGCCCTCCCCGAACCCGTACCCTAAGCCGTACCTTAAGCCTAACCCTAAGCCTAACCCTATCCCTAGGCTACCCTTGACTGCTTCTGCCTCCAATAGATTTCCTAAGCACTAGTGTTTTAAGGAACAGCTTAAACAGAGAATCCTAATGTGATTTCTTTATAATGTGTGTGTTCCTTATATTATCTTAGTGTCTAAACTCTTCTCCATGGCTGGACCCCCAAATAATATTCCTTTACGTGCTAAGGGGTATCTAGAGAGTGGGATAGGTTTAATAACTACCCTAACCCTAACGCGTACCCTAACGCTAACCGCTACCCTAAACCTAACACGTACACTAATCCTAACCCGTAACCTAAACCGAGCCCTAACCCTAACACTAACCCTAACCCTAACCCTAACCCATACCCTACGCCGTACCCGAAGCCCTCCCCGAACCCGTACCCTAAGCCGTACCCTAAGCCTAACCCTAAGCCTAACCCTAACCCTAGGCTACCCTTGACTGCTTCTGCCTCCAATAGATTTCCTAAGCACTAGTGTTTTAAGGAACAGCTTAAAAAGAGAATCCTAATGTGATTTCTTTATAATGGGTGTGTTCCTTACCTAATCCTAGTGTCTAAACTCTTCTCCATGGCTGGACCCCCAAATAATATTCCTTTACCTGTTAATGTTTACCTAGAGAGTATGATAGGTTTAGTAACTACCCTAACCCTAACACGTACCCTAACCCTAACCCCTACCCTAACACTAACGCGTACCCTAACCCTAACCCCTACCCTAACCCTAACACGTACCCTAATCCTAACCCGTACCCTAAACCGAGCCCTAACCCTAACACTAACCCAAACCCTAACCCTAACCCATACCTTACGCCGTACCCGAAGCCCTCCCCGAACCCGTACCCTAAGCCGTACCCTAAGCCTAACCCTAAGCCTAACCCTAACCCTAGGCTACCCTTCACTGCTTCTGCCTCCAATAGATTTCCTAAGCACTAGTGTTTTAAGGAACAGCTTAAAAAGAGAATCGTAATGTGATTTCTTTATAATGTGTGTGTTCCTTATATTATCTTAGTGTCTAAACTCTTCTCCATGGCTGGACCCCCAAATAATATTCCTTTACGTGCTAAGGGGTATCTAGAAAGTGGGATAGGTTTAATAACTACCCTAACCCTAACGCGTACCCTAACCCTAACCCCTACCATAACCCTCACACGTACCCTAATCCTAACCCGTACCCTAAACCGAGCCCTAACCCTAACACTAACCCTAACCCTAACCCTAACCCATACCCTACGCCGTACCCGAAACCCTCCCCGATCCCGTACCCTAAGCCGTACCCTAAGCCTAACCCTAAGCCTAACCCTAACCCTAGGCTACCCTTGACTGCTTCTGCCTCCAATATATTTCCTAAGCACTAGAGTTTTAAGGAACAGCTTAAAAAGAGAATCCTAATGTGATTTCTTTATAATGGGTGTGTTCCTTATCTGATCCTAGTGTCTAAACTCTTCTCCATGGCTGGACACCCAAATAATATTCCTTTACGTGCTAAGGGGTATCTAGAGAGTGGGATATGTTTAATAACTACCCTAACCCTAACGAGTACCCTAACCCTAACCCCTACCCTAACCCTAACACGTACCCTAATCCTAACCCGTACCCTAAACCGAGCCCTAACCCTAACACTAACCCTAACCCTAACCCTAACCCATACCCTACGCCGTACCCGAAGCCCTCCCCGAACCCGTACCCTAAGACTAACCCTAAGCCTAACCCTAAACCTAGGCTACCCTTGAATGCTTCTGCCTCCAATAGATTTCCTAAGCACTAGTGTTTTAAGGAACAGCTTAAAAAGAGAATCCTAATGTGATTTTTTATAATGGGTGTGTTCCTTATCTTATCCTAGTGTCTAAACTCTTCTCCATGGCTGGACCCCCAAATAATATTCCTTTACGGGCTAAGGGGTAACTAGAGAGTGGGATAGGTTTAATAACTACCCTAACCCTAACGCGTACCCTAACGCGAACCGCTATCCTAACCCTAACACGTACCCTAATCCTAACACGTACCCTAAACCGAGTCCTAACCCTAACACTAACCCTAACCCTAACCCTAACCCATACCCTATGCCGTACCCGAAGCCCTCCCCGAACCCGTACCCTAAGCCGTACCCTAAGCCTAACCCTAAGCCTAACCCTAACCCTAGGCTACCCTTGACTGCTTCTGCCTCCAACAGATTTCCTAAGCACTAGTGTTTTAAGGAACAGTTTAAAAAGAGAATCAAATGTGATTTCTTTATAATGGGTGTGTTCCTTATCTTATCCTAGTGTCTAAACTCTTCTCCATGGCTGGACCCCCAAATAATATTCCTTTAGTGCTAAGGGGTATCTAGAGAGTGGGATATGTTTAATAACTACCCTAACCCTAACGCGTACCCTAACCCTAACCCCTACCCTAACCCTAACACGTACCCTAATCCTAAACCGTATCCTAAACCGAGCCCTAACCATAACACTAACCCTAACCCTAACCCTAAACCATACCCTACGCCGTACCCGAAGCCCTCCCCGAACCCGTACCCTAAACCGTACCCTAAGCCTAACCCTAAGCCTAACCCTAACCGTAGGCTACCCTTGACTGCTTTTGCCTCCAATAGATTTCCTAAGCACTAGTGTTTTAAGGAACAGCTTAAAAAGAGAATCCTAATGTGATTTCTTTATAATGGGTGTGTTCCTTATCTTATCCTAGTGTCTAAACTCTTCTCCATGGCTGGACCCCCAGTTAATATTCCTTTACGTGCTAAGGGGTAACTAGAGAGTGGGATAGGTTTAATAACTACCCTAACCCTAACGCGTACCCTAACGCTAACCGCTACCCTAACCCTAACAGGTACCCTAATCCTAACCCGTACCCTAAACCGAGCCCTAACCCTAACACTAACCCTAACACTAACCCTAACCCATACCCTACGCCGTACCCGAAGCCCTCCCCGAAACCGTACCCTAAGCCGTACCCTAAGCCTAAACCTAAGCCTAACCCTAACCCTAGGCTACCCTTGACTGCTTCTGCCTCCAATAGATTTCCTAAGCACTAGTGTTTTAAGGAACAGCTTAAAAAGAGAATCCTAATGTGATTTCTTTATAATGGGTGTGTTCCTTATCTTATCCTAGTGTCTAAACTCTTCTCCATGGCTGGACCCCCAAATAATATTCCTTTACGTGCTAAGGGGTATCTAGAGAGTGGGATAGGTTTAATAACTACCCTAACCGTAACGTGTACCCTAACCCTAACCCCTACCCTAAACCTAACATGTACCCTAATCCTAACCCTTACCCTAAACCGAGTCCTAACCCTAACACTAAGCCTAACCCTAACCCAAACCCTACGCCGTACCCGAAGCCCTCCCCGAACACGTACCCTAAGCCGTACCCTAAGCCTAACCGTAAGCCTAACCCTAACCCTAGGCTACCCTTGACTGCTTCTGCCTCCAACAGATTTCCTAAGCACTAGTGTTTTAAGGAACAGCTTAAAAAGAGAATCCTAATGTGATTTCTTTATAATGGGTGTGTTCCTTATATTATCTTAGTGTCTAAACTCTTCTCCATGGCTGGACTCCCAAATAATATTCCTTTACGTGCTAAGGGGTATCTAGAGAGTGGGATAGGTTTAATCACTACCCTAACCCTAACGCGTACCCTAACCCTAACCCCTACCCTAACCCTAACACGTACCCTAATCCTAACCCGTACCCTAAACCGAGCCCTAACCCTAACACTACCCTAACCCTAAACCTAACCCATACCCTACGCCGTACCCGAAGCCCTCCACGAACCCGTACCCTAAGGCGTACCCTAAGCCTACCCCTAAGCCTAACCCTAACCCTAGGCTACCCTTGACTGCTTCTGCCTCTAATAGATTTCCTAAGCACTAGTGTTTTAAGGAACAGCTTAAAAAGAGAATCCTAATGTGATTTCTTTATAATGTGTGTGTTCCTTATATTATCTTAGTGTCTAAACTCTTCTCCATGGCTGGACCCCCAAATAATATTACTTTACGTGCTAAGGGGTATCTAGAGAGTGGGATAGGTTTAATAACTACCCTAACCCTAACGCGTACCCTAACCCTAACCCCTAACCTAACCCTAACACGTACCCTAATCCTAAACCGTACCCTAAACCGAGCCCTAACCCTAACACTAACCCTAACCCTAACCCTAACCCATACCCTACGCCGTACCCGAAGCCCTCCCCGAACCCGTACCCTAAGCCGTACCCTAAGCCTAACCCTAAGCCTAACCCTAACCCTAGGCTACCCTTGACTGCTTCTGCCTCCAATAGATTTCCTAAGCACTAGTGTTTTAAGGAACAGCTTAAAAAGGGAATCCTAATGTGATTTCTTTATAATGGGTGTGTTCCTTATCTTATCCTAGTGTCTAAACACTTCTCCATGGCTGGACCCCCAAATAATATTCCTTTACGTGATAAGGGGTAACTAGAGAGTGGGATAGGTTTAATAACTACCCTAACCCTAACGCGTACCCTAACGCTAACCCCTACCCTAACCCTAACACGTACCCTAATCCTAACCCGTACCCTAAACCGACCCCTAACACTAACACTAACCCTAACCCTAACCCTAACCCATACCCTACGCCGTACCCGAAGCCCTCCCCGAACCCGTACCCTAAGCCGTACCCTAAGCCTAACCCTAAGCCTAACCCTAACCCTAGGCTACCCTTGACTGCTTCTGCCTCCAATAGATTTCCTAAGCACTAGTGTTTAAAGGAACAGCTTAAAAAGAGAATCCTAATGTGATTTCTTTATAATGTGTGTGTTCCTTATATTATCTTAGTGTCTAAACTCTTCTCCATGGCTGGACCCCCACATAATATTCCTTTACGTGCTAAGGGGTATCTAGAGAGTGGGATAGGTTTAATAACTACCCTAACCCTAACGCGTACCCTAACCCTAACCCCTACCCTAACCCTAACACGTACCCTAATCCTAACCCGTACCCTAAACCGAGCCCTAACCCTAACACTAACCCTAACCCTAACCCTAACCCATACCCTACGCCGTACCCGAAGCCCTCCCCGAACCCGTACCCTAAGCCGTACCTTAAGCCTAACCCTAAGCCTAACCCTATCCCTAGGCTACCCTTGACTGCTTCTGCCTCCAATAGATTTCCTAAGCACTAGTGTTTTAAGGAACAGCTTAAACAGAGAATCCTAATGTGATTTCTTTATAATGTGTGTGTTCCTTATATTATCTTAGTGTCTAAACTCTTCTCCATGGCTGGACCCCCAAATAATATTCCTTTACGTGCTAAGGGGTATCTAGAGAGTGGGATAGGTTTAATAACTACCCTAACCCTAACGCGTACCCTAACCCTAACCCCTACCATAACCCTAACACGTACCCTAATCCTAACCCGTACCGTAAACCGAGCCCTAACCCTAACACTAACCCTAACCCTAACCCTAACCCATACCCTACGCCGTACCAGAAACCCTCCCCGAACCCGTACCCTAAGCCGTACCCTAAGCCTAACCCTAAGCCTAACCCTAACCCTAGGCTACCCTTGACTGCTTCTGCCTCCAATATATTTCCTAAGCACTAGAGTTTTAAGGAACAGCTTAAAAAGAGAATCCTAATGTGATTTCTTTATAATGGGTGTGTTCCTTATCTGATCCTAGTGTCTAAACTCTTCTCCATGGCTGGACCCCCAAATAATATTCCTTTACGTGCTAAGGGGTATCTAGAGAGTGGGATATGTTTAATAACTACCCTAACCCTAACACGTACCCTAACCCTAACCCCTACCCTAACCCTAACACGTACCCTAATCCTAACCCGTACCCTAAACCGAGCCCTAACCCTAACACTAACCTTAACCCTAACCCTAACCCATACCCTACGCCGTACCCGAAGCCCTCCCCGAACCCGTACCCTAAGCCGTACCCTAAGCCTAACCCTAAGCCTCACCCTAACCCTAGGCTACCCTTGACTGCTTCTGCCTCCAAGAGATTTCCTAAGCACTAGTGTTTTAAGGAACAGCTTAAAAAGAGAATCCTAATGTGATTTCTTTATATTGGGTGTGTTCCTTATCTTATCCTAGTGTCTAAACTCTTCTCCATGGCTGGACCCCCAAATAATATTCCTTTACGTGCTAAGGGGTAACTAGAGAGTGGGATAGGTTTAATAACTACCCTAACCCTAACGCGTACCCTAACGGTAACCGCTACCCTAAACCTAACACGTACCCTAATCCTAACCCGTACCCTAAACCGAGCCCTAACCCTAACACTAACCCTAACCCTAACCCTAACCCATACCCTACGCCGTACCCGAAGCCCTCCCCGAACCCGTACCCTAAGCCGTACCCTAAGCCTAACCCTAAGCCTAACCCTAACCCTAGGCTACCCTTGACTGCTTCTGCCTCCAATAGATTTCCTAAGCACTAGTGTTTTAAGGACCAGCTTAAAAAGAGAATCCTAATGTGATTTCTTTATAATGGGTGTGTTCCTTATCTTATCCTAGTTTCTAAACACTTCTCCATGGCTGGACCCCCAAATAATATTCCTTTACGTGCTAAGGGGTAACTAGAGAGTGGGATAGGTTTAATAACTACCCTAACCCTAACGCGTACCCTAACGCTAACCCCTACCCTAACCCTAACACGTACCCTAATCCTAACCCGTAACCTAAACCGAGCCCTAACCCTAACACTAACCCTAACACTAACCCTAACCCATACCCTACGCCGTACCCGAAGCCCTCCCCGAACCCATACCCTAAGCCGTACCCTAAGCCTAACCCTAAGCCTAACCATAACCCTAGGCTACCCTTGACTGCTTCTGCCTCCAATAGATTTCCTAAGCACTAGTGTTTTAAGGAACAGCTTAAAAAGAGAATCCTAATGTGATTTCTTTATAATGGGTGTGTTCCTTATCTTATCCTAGTGTCTAAACACTTCTCCATGGCTGGACCCCAAAATAATATTCCTTTACGTGCTAAGGGGTAACTAGAGAGTGGGATAGGTTTAATAACTACCCTAAACCTAACGCGTACCCTAACGCTAACCCCTACCCTAACCCTAACACGTACCCTAATCCTAACCCGTACCCTAAACCGAGCCCTAACCCTAACACTAACCCTAACCCTAACCCTAACCCATACCCTACGCCGTACCAGAAACCCTCCCCGAACCCGTACCCTAAGCCGTACCCTAAGCCTAAACCTAAGCCTAAACCTAACCCTAGGCTACCCTTGACTGCTTCTGCCTCCAATATATTTCCTAAGCACTAGAGTTTTAAGGAACAGCTTAAAAAGAGAATCCTAATGTGATTTCTTTATAATGTGTGTGTTTCTTATATTATCTTAGTGTCTAAATTCTTCTCCATGGCTGGACCCCCAAATAATATTCCTTTACGTGCTAAGGGGTATCTAGAGACTGGGATAGGTTTAATAACTACCCTAACCCTAACGCGTACCCTAACCCTAACCCCTACCCTAACCCTAACACGTACCCTAATCCTAACCCGTACCCTAAACCGAGCCCTAACCCTAACACTAACCCTAACCCTAACCCTAAACCATACCCTACGCCGTACCCGAAGCCCTCCCCGAACCCGTACCCTAAGCCTAACCCTAAGCCTAACCCTAACCCTAGGCTACCCTTGACTGCTTCTGCCTCCAATAGATTTCCTAAGCACTAGTGTTTTAAGGAACAGCTTAAAAAGGGAATCCTACTGTGATTTCTTTATAATGGGTGTGTTCCTTATCTTATCCTAGTGTCTAAACACTTCTCCATGGCTGGACCCCAAAATAATATTCCTTTACGTGCTAAGGGGTAACTAGAGAGTGGGATAGGTTTAATAACTACCCTAACCCTAACGCGTACCCTAACGCTAACCCCTACCCTAACCCTAACACGTACCCTAATCCTAACCCGTAACCTAAACCGAGCCCTAACCCTAACACTAACCGTAACCCTAACCCTAACCCATACCCTACGCCGTACCCGAAGCCCTCCCCGAACCCGTACCCTAAGCCATACCTTAAGCCTAACCCTAAGCCTAACCCTAACCCTAGGCTACCCTTGACTGCTTCTGCCTCCAATAGATTTCCTAAGCACTAGTGTTTTAAGGAACAGCTTAAAAAGAGAATCCTAAAGTGATTTCTTTATAATGTGTGTGTTCCTTATATTATCTTAGTGTCTAAACTCTTCTCCATGGCTGGACCCCCAAATAATATTCCTTTACGTGCTAAGGGGTATCTAGAGATTGGGATAGGTTTAATCACTACCCTAACCCTAACGCGTACCCAAACGCTAACCCCTACCCTAACCCTAACACGTACCCTAATCCTAACCCGAACCCTAAACCGAGCCCTAACCCTAACACTAACCCTAACCCTAACCCTAACCCATACCCTATGCCGTACCCGAAGCCCTCCCCGAACCCGTACCCTAAGCCGTACCTTCAGCCTAACCCTAAGCCTTTCCCTAACCCTAGGCTACCCTTGACTGCTTCTGCCTCCAATAGATTTCCTAAGCACTAGTGTTTTAAGGAACAGCTTAAAAAGAGAATCCTAATGTGATTTCTTTATAATGGGTGTGTTCCTTATCTTATCCTAGTGTCTAAACTCTTCTCCATGGCTGGACCCCCAAATAATATTCCTTTACGTGCTAAGGGGTAACTAGAGAGTGGGATAGGTTTAATAACTACCCTAACCCTAACGCGTACCCTAACGCTAACCCCTACCCTAACCCTAACACGTACCCTAATCCTAACCCGTACCCTAAACCGAGCCCTAACCCTAACACTAACCGTAACCCTAACTCTAACCCATACCCTACGCCGTACCCGAAGCCCTCCCCAAACCCGTACCCTAAACCGTACCCTAAGCCTAACCCTAAGCCTAACCCTAACCCTAGGCTACCCTTGACTGCTTCTGCCTCCAATAGATTTCCTAAGCACTAGTGTTTTAAGGAACAGCTTAAAAAGAGAATCCTAATGTGATTTCTTTATAATGGGTGTGTTCCTTATCTTATCCTAGTGTCTAAACTCTTCTCCATGGCTGGACCCCCAAATAATATTCCTTTACGTGCTAAGGGGTATCTAGAGAGTGGGATAGGTTTAATAACTACCCTAACCGTAACGTGTACCCTAACCCTAACCCCTACCCTAAACCTAACATGTACCCTAATCCTAACCCTTACCCTAAACCGAGTCCTAACCCTAACACTAAGCCTAACCCTAACCCAAACCCTACGCCGTACCCGAAGCCCTCCCCGAACACGTACCCTAAGCCGTACCCTAAGCCTAACCGTAAGCCTAACCCTAACCCTAGGCTACCCTTGACTGCTTCTGCCTCCAACAGATTTCCTAAGCACTAGTGTTTTAAGGAACAGCTTAAAAAGAGAATCCTAATGTGATTTCTTTATAATGGGTGTGTTCCTTATATTATCTTAGTGTCTAAACTCTTCTCCATGGCTGGACTCCCAAATAATATTCCTTTACGTGCTAAGGGGTATCTAGAGAGTGGGATAGGTTTAATCACTACCCTAACCCTAACGCGTACCCTAACCCTAACCCCTACCCTAACCCTAACACGTACCCTAATCCTAACCCGTACCCTAAACCGAGCCCTAACCCTAACACTACCCTAACCCTAAACCTAACCCATACCCTACGCCGTACCCAAAGCCCTCCACGAACCCGTACCCTAAGGCGTACCCTAAGCCTACCCCTAAGCCTAACCCTAACCCTAGGCTACCCTTGACTGCTTCTGCCTCTAATAGATTTCCTAAGCACTAGTGTTTTAAGGAACAGCTTAAAAAGAGAATCCTAATGTGATTTCTTTATAATGTGTGTGTTCCTTATATTATCTTAGTGTCTAAACTCTTCTCCATGGCTGGACCCCCAAATAATATTACTTTACGTGCTAAGGGGTATCTAGAGAGTGGGATAGGTTTAATAACTACCCTAACCCTAACGCGTACCCTAACCCTAACCCCTAACCTAACCCTAACACGTACCCTAATCCTAAACCGTACCCTAAACCGAGCCCTAACCCTAACACTAACCCTAACCCTAACCCTAACCCATACCCTACGCCGTACCCGAAGCCCTCCCCGAACCCGTACCCTAAGCCGTACCCTAAGCCTAACCCTAAGCCTAACCCTAACCCTAGGCTACCCTTGACTGCTTCTGCCTCCAATAGATTTCCTAAGCACTAGTGTTTTAAGGAACAGCTTAAAAAGGGAATCCTAATGTGATTTCTTTATAATGGGTGTGTTCCTTATCTTATCCTAGTGTCTAAACACTTCTCCATGGCTGGACCCCCAAATAATATTCCTTTACGTGATAAGGGGTAACTAGAGAGTGGGATAGGTTTAATAACTACCCTAACCCTAACGCGTACCCTAACGCTAACCCCTACCCTAACCCTAACACGTACCCTAATCCTAACCCGTACCCTAAACCGACCCCTAACACTAACACTAACCCTAACCCTAACCCTAACCCATACCCTACGCCGTACCCGAAGCCCTCCCCGAACCCGTACCCTAAGCCGTACCCTAAGCCTAACCCTAAGCCTAACCCTAACCCTAGGCTACCCTTGACTGCTTCTGCCTCCAATAGATTTCCTAAGCACTAGTGTTTAAAGGAACAGCTTAAAAAGAGAATCCTAATGTGATTTCTTTATAATGTGTGTGTTCCTTATATTATCTTAGTGTCTAAACTCTTCTCCATGGCTGGACCCCCACATAATATTCCTTTACGTGCTAAGGGGTATCTAGAGAGTGGGATAGGTTTAATAACTACCCTAACCCTAACGCGTACCCTAACCCTAACCCCTACCCTAACCCTAACACGTACCCTAATCCTAACCCGTACCCTAAACCGAGCCCTAACCCTAACACTAACCCTAACCCTAACCCTAACCCATACCCTACGCCGTACCCGAAGCCCTCCCCGAACCCGTACCCTAAGCCGTACCTTAAGCCTAACCCTAAGCCTAACCCTATCCCTAGGCTACCCTTGACTGCTTCTGCCTCCAATAGATTTCCTAAGCACTAGTGTTTTAAGGAACAGCTTAAACAGAGAATCCTAATGTGATTTCTTTATAATGTGTGTGTTCCTTATATTATCTTAGTGTCTAAACTCTTCTCCATGGCTGGACCCCCAAATAATATTCCTTTACGTGCTAAGGGGTATCTAGAGAGTGGGATAGGTTTAATAACTACCCTAACCCTAACGCGTACCCTAACGCTAACCGCTACCCTAAACCTAACACGTACACTAATCCTAACCCGTAACCTAAACCGAGCCCTAACCCTAACACTAACCCTAACCCTAACCCTAACCCATACCCTACGCCGTACCCGAAGCCCTCCCCGAACCCGTACCCTAAGCCGTACCCTAAGCCTAACCCTAAGCCTAACCCTAACCCTAGGCTACCCTTGACTGCTTCTGCCTCCAATAGATTTCCTAAGCACTAGTGTTTTAAGGAACAGCTTAAAAAGAGAATCCTAATGTGATTTCTTTATAATGGGTGTGTTCCTTACCTAATCCTAGTGTCTAAACTCTTCTCCATGGCTGGACCCCCAAATAATATTCCTTTACCTGTTAATGTTTACCTAGAGAGTATGATAGGTTTAGTAACTACCCTAACCCTAACACGTACCCTAACCCTAACCCCTACCCTAACACTAACGCGTACCCTAACCCTAACCCCTACCCTAACCCTAACACGTACCCTAATCCTAACCCGTACCCTAAACCGAGCCCTAACCCTAACACTAACCCAAACCCTAACCCTAACCCATACCTTACGCCGTACCCGAAGCCCTCCCCGAACCCGTACCCTAAGCCGTACCCTAAGCCTAACCCTAAGCCTAACCCTAACCCTAGGCTACCCTTCACTGCTTCTGCCTCCAATAGATTTCCTAAGCACTAGTGTTTTAAGGAACAGCTTAAAAAGAGAATCCTAATGTGATTTCTTTATAATGTGTGTGTTCCTTATATTATCTTAGTGTCTAAACTCTTCTCCATGGCTGGACCCCCAAATAATATTCCTTTACGTGCTAAGGGGTATCTAGAAAGTGGGATAGGTTTAATAACTACCCTAACCCTAACGCGTACCCTAACCCTAACCCCTACCATAACCCTCACACGTACCCTAATCCTAACCCGTACCCTAAACCGAGCCCTAACCCTAACACTAACCCTAACCCTAACCCTAACCCATACCCTACGCCGTACCCGAAACCCTCCCCGATCCCGTACCCTAAGCCGTACCCTAAGCCTAACCCTAAGCCTAACCCTAACCCTAGGCTACCCTTGACTGCTTCTGCCTCCAATATATTTCCTAAGCACTAGAGTTTTAAGGAACAGCTTAAAAAGAGAATCCTAATGTGATTTCTTTATAATGGGTGTGTTCCTTATCTGATCCTAGTGTCTAAACTCTTCTCCATGGCTGGACACCCAAATAATATTCCTTTACGTGCTAAGGGGTATCTAGAGAGTGGGATATGTTTAATAACTACCCTAACCCTAACGAGTACCCTAACCCTAACCCCTACCCTAACCCTAACACGTACCCTAATCCTAACCCGTACCCTAAACCGAGCCCTAACCCTAACACTAACCCTAACCCTAACCCTAACCCATACCCTACGCCGTACCCGAAGCCCTCCCCGAACCCGTACCCTAAGACTAACCCTAAGCCTAACCCTAAACCTAGGCTACCCTTGAATGCTTCTGCCTCCAATAGATTTCCTAAGCACTAGTGTTTTAAGGAACAGCTTAAAAAGAGAATCCTAATGTGATTTTTTATAATGGGTGTGTTCCTTATCTTATCCTAGTGTCTAAACTCTTCTCCATGGCTGGACCCCCAAATAATATTCCTTTACGGGCTAAGGGGTAACTAGAGAGTGGGATAGGTTTAATAACTACCCTAACCCTAACGCGTACCCTAACGCGAACCGCTATCCTAACCCTAACACGTACCCTAATCCTAACACGTACCCTAAACCGAGTCCTAACCCTAACACTAACCCTAACCCTAACCCTAACCCATACCCTATGCCGTACCCGAAGCCCTCCCCGAACCCGTACCCTAAGCCGTACCCTAAGCCTAACCCTAAGCCTAACCCTAACCCTAGGCTACCCTTGACTGCTTCTGCCTCCAACAGATTTCCTAAGCACTAGTGTTTTAAGGAACAGTTTAAAAAGAGAATCAAATGTGATTTCTTTATAATGGGTGTGTTCCTTATCTTATCCTAGTGTCTAAACTCTTCTCCATGGCTGGACCCCCAAATAATATTCCTTTAGTGCTAAGGGGTATCTAGAGAGTGGGATATGTTTAATAACTACCCTAACCCTAACGCGTACCCTAACCCTAACCCCTACCCTAACCCTAACACGTACCCTAATCCTAAACCGTATCCTAAACCGAGCCCTAACCATAACACTAACCCTAACCCTAACCCTAAACCATACCCTACGCCGTACCCGAAGCCCTCCCCGAACCCGTACCCTAAACCGTACCCTAAGCCTAACCCTAAGCCTAACCCTAACCGTAGGCTACCCTTGACTGCTTTTGCCTCCAATAGATTTCCTAAGCACTAGTGTTTTAAGGAACAGCTTAAAAAGAGAATCCTAATGTGATTTCTTTATAATGGGTGTGTTCCTTATCTTATCCTAGTGTCTAAACTCTTCTCCATGGCTGGACCCCCAGTTAATATTCCTTTACGTGCTAAGGGGTAACTAGAGAGTGGGATAGGTTTAATAACTACCCTAACCCTAACGCGTACCCTAACGCTAACCGCTACCCTAACCCTAACAGGTACCCTAATCCTAACCCGTACCCTAAACCGAGCCCTAACCCTAACACTAACCCTAACACTAACCCTAACCCATACCCTACGCCGTACCCGAAGCCCTCCCCGAAACCGTACCCTAAGCCGTACCCTAAGCCTAAACCTAAGCCTAACCCTAACCCTAGGCTACCCTTGACTGCTTCTGCCTCCAATAGATTTCCTAAGCACTAGTGTTTTAAGGAACAGCTTAAAAAGAGAATCCTAATGTGATTTCTTTATAATGGGTGTGTTCCTTATCTTATCCTAGTGTCTAAACTCTTCTCCATGGCTGGACCCCCAAATAATATTCCTTTACGTGCTAAGGGGTATCTAGAGAGTGGGATAGGTTTAATAACTACCCTAACCGTAACGTGTACCCTAACCCTAACCCCTACCCTAAACCTAACATGTACCCTAATCCTAACCCTTACCCTAAACCGAGTCCTAACCCTAACACTAAGCCTAACCCTAACCCAAACCCTACGCCGTACCCGAAGCCCTCCCCGAACACGTACCCTAAGCCGTACCCTAAGCCTAACCGTAAGCCTAACCCTAACCCTAGGCTACCCTTGACTGCTTCTGCCTCCAACAGATTTCCTAAGCACTAGTGTTTTAAGGAACAGCTTAAAAAGAGAATCCTAATGTGATTTCTTTATAATGGGTGTGTTCCTTATATTATCTTAGTGTCTAAACTCTTCTCCATGGCTGGACTCCCAAATAATATTCCTTTACGTGCTAAGGGGTATCTAGAGAGTGGGATAGGTTTAATCACTACCCTAACCCTAACGCGTACCCTAACCCTAACCCCTACCCTAACCCTAACACGTACCCTAATCCTAACCCGTACCCTAAACCGAGCCCTAACCCTAACACTACCCTAACCCTAAACCTAACCCATACCCTACGCCGTACCCGAAGCCCTCCACGAACCCGTACCCTAAGGCGTACCCTAAGCCTACCCCTAAGCCTAACCCTAACCCTAGGCTACCCTTGACTGCTTCTGCCTCTAATAGATTTCCTAAGCACTAGTGTTTTAAGGAACAGCTTAAAAAGAGAATCCTAATGTGATTTCTTTATAATGTGTGTGTTCCTTATATTATCTTAGTGTCTAAACTCTTCTCCATGGCTGGACCCCCAAATAATATTACTTTACGTGCTAAGGGGTATCTAGAGAGTGGGATAGGTTTAATAACTACCCTAACCCTAACGCGTACCCTAACCCTAACCCCTAACCTAACCCTAACACGTACCCTAATCCTAAACCGTACCCTAAACCGAGCCCTAACCCTAACACTAACCCTAACCCTAACCCTAACCCATACCCTACGCCGTACCCGAAGCCCTCCCCGAACCCGTACCCTAAGCCGTACCCTAAGCCTAACCCTAAGCCTAACCCTAACCCTAGGCTACCCTTGACTGCTTCTGCCTCCAATAGATTTCCTAAGCACTAGTGTTTTAAGGAACAGCTTAAAAAGGGAATCCTAATGTGATTTCTTTATAATGGGTGTGTTCCTTATCTTATCCTAGTGTCTAAACACTTCTCCATGGCTGGACCCCCAAATAATATTCCTTTACGTGATAAGGGGTAACTAGAGAGTGGGATAGGTTTAATAACTACCCTAACCCTAACGCGTACCCTAACGCTAACCCCTACCCTAACCCTAACACGTACCCTAATCCTAACCCGTACCCTAAACCGACCCCTAACACTAACACTAACCCTAACCCTAACACTAACCCATACCCTACGCCGTACCCGAAGCCCTCCCCGAACCCGTACCCTAAGCCGTACCCTAAGCCTAACCCTAAGCCTAACCCTAACCCTAGGCTACCCTTGACTGCTTCTGCCTCCAATAGATTTCCTAAGCACTAGTGTTTAAAGGAACAGCTTAAAAAGAGAATCCTAATGTGATTTCTTTATAATGTGTGTGTTCCTTATATTATCTTAGTGTCTAAACTCTTCTCCATGGCTGGACCCCCACATAATATTCCTTTACGTGCTAAGGGGTATCTAGAGAGTGGGATAGGTTTAATAACTACCCTAACCCTAACGCGTACCCTAACCCTAACCCCTACCCTAACCCTAACACGTACCCTAATCCTAACCCGTACCCTAAACCGAGCCCTAACCCTAACACTAACCCTAACCCTAACCCTAACCCATACCCTACGCCGTACCCGAAGCCCTCCCCGAACCCGTACCCTAAGCCGTACCTTAAGCCTAACCCTAAGCCTAACCCTATCCCTAGGCTACCCTTGACTGCTTCTGCCTCCAATAGATTTCCTAAGCACTAGTGTTTTAAGGAACAGCTTAAACAGAGAATCCTAATGTGATTTCTTTATAATGTGTGTGTTCCTTATATTATCTTAGTGTCTAAACTCTTCTCCATGGCTGGACCCCCAAATAATATTCCCTTTACGTGCTAAGGGGTATCTAGAGAGTGGGATAGGTTTAATAACTACCCTAACCCTAACGCGTACCCTAACCCTAACCCCTACCATAACCCTAACACGTACCCTAATCCTAACCCGTACCGTAAACCGAGCCCTAACCCTAACACTAACCCTAACCCTAACCCTAACCCATACCCTACGCCGTACCAGAAACCCTCCCCGAACCCGTACCCTAAGCCGTACCCTAAGCCTAACCCTAAGCCTAACCCTAACCCTAGGCTACCCTTGACTGCTTCTGCCTCCAATATATTTCCTAAGCACTAGAGTTTTAAGGAACAGCTTAAAAAGAGAATCCTAATGTGATTTCTTTATAATGGGTGTGTTCCTTATCTGATCCTAGTGTCTAAACTCTTCTCCATGGCTGGACCCCAAATAATATTCCTTTACGTGCTAAGGGGTATCTAGAGAGTGGGATATGTTTAATAACTACCCTAACCCTAACACGTACCCTTACCCTAACCCCTACCCTAACCCTAAACACGTACCCTAATCCTAACCCGTACCCTAAACCGAGCCCTAACCCTAACACTAACCTTAACCCTAACCCTAACCCATACCCTACGCCGTACCCGAAGCCCTCCCCGAACCCGTACCCTAAGCCGTACCCTAAGCCTAACCCTAAGCCTCACCCTAACCCTAGGCTACCCTTGACTGCTTCTGCCTCCAAGAGATTTCCTAAGCACTAGTGTTTTAAGGAACAGCTTAAAAAGAGAATCCTAATGTGATTTCTTTATATTGGGTGTGTTCCTTATCTTATCCTAGTGTCTAAACTCTTCTCCATGGCTGGACCCCCAAATAATATTCCTTTACGTGCTAAGGGGTAACTAGAGAGTGGGATAGGTTTAATAACTACCCTAACCCTAACGCGTACCCTAACGGTAACCGCTACCCTAAACCTAACACGTACCCTAATCCTAACCCGTACCCTAAACCGAGCCCTAACCCTAACACTAACCCTAACCCTAACCCTAACCCATACCCTACGCCGTACCCGAAGCCCTCCCCGAACCCGTACCCTAAGCCGTACCCTAAGCCTAACCCTAAGCCTAACCCTAACCCTAGGCTACCCTTGACTGCTTCTGCCTCCAATAGATTTCCTAAGCACTAGTGTTTTAAGGACCAGCTTAAAAAGAGAATCCTAATGTGATTTCTTTATAATGGGTGTGTTCCTTATCTTATCCTAGTTTCTAAACACTTCTCCATGGCTGGACCCCCAAATAATATTCCTTTACGTGCTAAGGGGTAACTAGAGAGTGGGATAGGTTTAATAACTACCCTAACCCTAACGCGTACCCTAACGCTAACCCCTACCCTAACCCTAACACGTACCCTAACCTAAACCGAGCCCTAACCCTAACACTAACCCTAACACTAACCCTAACCCATACCCTACGCCGTACCCGAAGCCCTCCCCGAACCCATACCCTAAGCCGTACCCTAAGCCTAACCCTAAGCCTAACCATAACCCTAGGCTACCCTTGACTGCTTCTGCCTCCAATAGATTTCCTAAGCACTAGTGTTTTAAGGAACAGCTTAAAAAGAGAATCCTAATGTGATTTCTTTATAATGGGTGTGTTCCTTATCTTATCCTAGTGTCTAAACACTTCTCCATGGCTGGACCCCAAAATAATATTCCTTTACGTGCTAAGGGGTAACTAGAGAGTGGGATAGGTTTAATAACTACCCTAAACCTAACGCGTACCCTAACGCTAACCCCTACCCTAACCCTAACACGTACCCTAATCCTAACCCGTACCCTAAACCGAGCCCTAACCCTAACACTAACCCTAACCCTAACCCTAACCCATACCCTACGCCGTACCAGAAACCCTCCCCGAACCCGTACCCTAAGCCGTACCCTAAGCCTAAACCTAAGCCTAAACCTAACCCTAGGCTACCCTTGACTGCTTCTGCCTCCAATATATTTCCTAAGCACTAGAGTTTTAAGGAACAGCTTAAAAAGAGAATCCTAATGTGATTTCTTTATAATGTGTGTGTTTCTTATATTATCTTAGTGTCTAAATTCTTCTCCATGGCTGGACCCCCAAATAATATTCCTTTACGTGCTAAGGGGTATCTAGAGACTGGGATAGGTTTAATAACTACCCTAACCCTAACGCGTACCCTAACCCTAACCCCTACCCTAACCCTAACACGTACCCTAATCCTAACCCGTACCCTAAACCGAGCCCTAACCCTAACACTAACCCTAACCCTAACCCTAAACCATACCCTACGCCGTACCCGAAGCCCTCCCCGAACCCGTACCCTAAGCCTAACCCTAAGCCTAACCCTAACCCTAGGCTACCCTTGACTGCTTCTGCCTCCAATAGATTTCCTAAGCACTAGTGTTTTAAGGAACAGCTTAAAAAGGGAATCCTACTGTGATTTCTTTATAATGGGTGTGTTCCTTATCTTATCCTAGTGTCTAAACACTTCTCCATGGCTGGACCCCAAAATAATATTCCTTTACGTGCTAAGGGGTAACTAGAGAGTGGGATAGGTTTAATAACTACCCTAACCCTAACGCGTACCCTAACGCTAACCCCTACCCTAACCCTAACACGTACCCTAATCCTAACCCGTAACCTAAACCGAGCCCTAACCCTAACACTAACCGTAACCCTAACCCTAACCCATACCCTACGCCGTACCCGAAGCCCTCCCCGAACCCGTACCCTAAGCCATACCTTAAGCCTAACCCTAAGCCTAACCCTAACCCTAGGCTACCCTTGACTGCTTCTGCCTCCAATAGATTTCCTAAGCACTAGTGTTTTAAGGAACAGCTTAAAAAGAGAATCCTAAAGTGATTTCTTTATAATGTGTGTGTTCCTTATATTATCTTAGTGTCTAAACTCTTCTCCATGGCTGGACCCCCAAATAATATTCCTTTACGTGCTAAGGGGTATCTAGAGATTGGGATAGGTTTAATCACTACCCTAACCCTAACGCGTACCCAAACGCTAACCCCTACCCTAACCCTAACACGTACCCTAATCCTAACCCGAACCCTAAACCGAGCCCTAACCCTAACACTAACCCTAACCCTAACCCTAACCCATACCCTATGCCGTACCCGAAGCCCTCCCCGAACCCGTACCCTAAGCCGTACCTTCAGCCTAACCCTAAGCCTTTCCCTAACCCTAGGCTACCCTTGACTGCTTCTGCCTCCAATAGATTTCCTAAGCACTAGTGTTTTAAGGAACA